>NC_090696.1:56235614-56538645 GCF_040954835.1 Lepisosteus oculatus
CTGATTGGCTGATGATGAGTAACAATGCACTCTGACCTTAGAGTTGTAAACAACTTTGAATGAGTCCCTCCTTTGGGATCTCCCATACAGTAAGGCGCCAGAGATGACCATTTATTAGGGTGGCTGATGTGTCTCAGCTTTGGGAGTTGTTCCTTATCAGGACACTCTGTCAGCTAGAAAAACACCTTAAATGTGAACCAAATGGAATGGTCTCTCTGTATCCAGAACCACTTAAATGAGGGAGAGAGAGACTGGCAAGGGAGCAGCAAACTTAATTCCTGTATTTTTAATAAGCCCTGTATTTTTAATAAGCTACTACAGGCACTTTAAATAAGTGCATTTGTTGATATTCTACAAATTATACTTAAAAAACAGATATGTAATTCTTTAGGATTAATAAAACTCCTCCAGCATGCTCTTAACACAGATACAATACACAAGTACTAGAAAATTGCTAATGAAGTGCCCATTCATAAAAAGCGGGACAAAACTGTACCGAGGTCATAAATGAAATTATAACATAAATTATAATTGAAATTCAGGAGGAAGTTTAGATACTAATCTCACACACTTCCACTCGCCTATGCATATAGGTCTTGCACCCAGGTCTTCCTTTTGCATATCTCCTTCTTATGTCTGTGCTTGCAGTAGTCAAAGACAGACTGCTCTTTTGGTCCTGCGCCTCTCTACTGCTGCTTGTGTGGCTCCAGTTTCAATCTCTCTCTGTGCACTGTGGTTCCCTAGCACAGCAGGTTTTGGAGAACTGATCTACTGCCTACCTCCTACAAACTAGGATCAGATGAGCTCAATCAAGCAGCTCTTCAGCCTCAGCCTGTGTGAAGTAAGAATGAGCTACCTGCTCCTATTGAGGCATCTATGAATTGGCTACATTTCTCTGCTCTCCTCCCCACTGATAGCTGATGTGGGGTGAGCGTTCTGGCTCAGTATGTCTGCCATCGCATCATCCAGGTGGATGCTGCATGTTGGTGGTGGTGGAGGGGAGTCCCCATTACCTGTAAAGCGCTTTGAGTGGAGTGTCCAGAAAAGTGCTATATAAGTTTAGGCAATTATTATTATTATTATTTTTATCTACTCTTTCTTCTAGCTCACCTGACACCACCTCTCCAAGATATTCCGTTCAAGCAAGGCCACTCTCCTCACTCTCCAAAATCTTTACTCCTCTCAACCCTCCTCCAAATTTTCTATCCATCCCCTCCTTGCTTTTCCCCCAGCCTCTTTTTGGTCATGAATCCAATCCACCATGATCTCTATATTTGTTGTCTTGTTTCTTCTTCTGTGTCCCTGAGGAGGTCCTAAGTTGCTGAGTTACGAGTACACAATGTTAGCACTGGACCTGGCCTTCTCATTTTAACAGCTCCCCCATCCCTGGCACCTTGTGACAGTGGTTGCTATGGTGAGGCTACCAACCCTTCTTACTTTACCTCAACACTGGTGTCCAATTGAACCAACTAAACCCCCGGCTGCCCTGATTGTTTGGTGACTCTTTCCAGTGACTGCTGACGGGAACACCCAGCGCTAGTCCACTCCAGACAACTGTTTTCCACAGTTTCCGTCCCTTGCTAAAATCCTACTACAGATGCAACCATTCAAAGTGCGTGGCACAGACACGTACTGGAGGTAATTGGCTATGGCCTCACATATCGTGACGCGCGATGACACAAAATACTGCTGTACGTGATTGGTTGACAGACAGTGGCACCCGTGGTGCGTTGGTCGGTCATAGAAAGATTTAAATGTCTTTACTGTGCCCATTTTAGTATTGAATATTTATATGGAATTTTACCACTGAAGGGAAATCTTAGTAGCTGGGCATAAAAAGAATAGGAGCATAACGCATGTGAAGACCATAAATGATATTAATTTTGGAACATAAACATACAGTATTACAGTATATGGCTGGTCTCGGTACTTTAAATAAAAAATACACACCAGTATTCCATTTCTCCCTAAACATTTTAAGCATCGAAGTCTTTAACATGTGAAATAGCATGTAAAAAAGTGGTAGTTTTAAGCTTTTCTGCTAATAAAATATGGAATCGCGTATCTAAAGAAATTAATAACGATATAATTATATTCGTGTACTGCGACAGGGCTGTGTAGGGCTGTTTCACCTCTCTCTTCATGTGACTTCCCCAGTAGCCTACTGTATTACGTGCCTTTTTAGTAACCCACAGGTTGTGTGTTCACCTCCACTTTTCTTTTAACAAACATTTCTTTGATAAAATAGAATAGCAATATTATGGACAATTCATTGACTTTTTATATTTCTAAATATCACAACATGATCGAATTTAAGTCATTTTTAATAACAACGAATAGTCACCTTCTTTCCTTCTGACAACTGTCCCTGCTTCTGCTTCCTGCTTCTATCGTGTGTGTGTTTTTTTTCAAATACATTTTAGAAAAGTGTAATCTAAACTAAAAAGCTGTACACCACCTGCTATATAGATACATATTGTAATACTTTTGGGTTCGGATAGGACGGACACAAGAACTCAGACTTGCGGAGTTAAAGCAAGTAAAAGCCTTTATTTTTCTTCTCCGTCACCACCTGCCAGCCCGGCTCTCCCGCACCCCCGACCAGAGACACACAGCCCCCGCCCGCCAACAGCACGAGAGAGAGAGAGAGAGACCCAGGGGTGCAGAACACGCAAGGGTCCAGTCACATGACTTTGGAGCTGAGTTTCGAAAGCTTAACCTATCGGCAAGACAGCAAAGACATTTTTCCAAGAAAGTTTAGCCTTTGTCACTAATGAAACCACTAAATAAAGACATACATTTAAATGAACAATTAATTGGCTTTTATATTTCTAAATATCACAACATGTTCGAATCCAAGTCATTTTTAATAACAATGGGTAAACTGGGTAAGCTATCACAAAGCTTTAGAGAACTTAACATCAACAAATTGTAAATACGACGTTTACATTGGCATTATTAATTTTTTAATTGAGTGTATGGAGGATTGTGAGAGCAGACCCCCCTCTTAGGCTGCGCAAATGATTGTTTACATTTTTATTAAGAAATGGAGGCTGTATGGGTTACAATATAAACATTTACTGTCAAACTTTAAATCAACAGTTGATTTAAAGATGATCTGTCAAAGTGCAATGAAATACAATTTAAATTCTATTACAGCAGCACAATGTGCTTTTTCATCGTGTGTCTCTCTCGGGTCAGGGCACAGGAGAGCTCACTGGCAGGTGGTGACGGAAAGAAATTAAAAAAAGGCAGCTTTTAACTCCGCAAGTCACACACCAATAGTCAATTTCTCCCTAAACATTTTAAGCACCAAAGTCTTTCATGTGTTTTTCATCACTCTCTGCGGGAGTGCTGGCTGTGATGAACTAAACCGGTTTCACAGGTATTTTCAAGTGGTCCAGTCTTCAGTGGGAGGGGGGGACAAGCTGCCCAACCAACAAAAAGTAACACCCACCACAGCATTTCATTGATCTAACTAACAAGGATGGGACACTAGCTAACCTACCGTGGGGAGCCCTGATAAGGGCTCTGGCCACTGGCGGTGCTGAGGGGTCGTCCCGGCCCCTGGCGGCTGCTGTCAAAAGGCGCTTCTGGCGTTCACTCGTCTGTTGGGGGAACTGCCGCTTCTCTTAGTCCGACATCATCGGCCGTTCACTGTCCATCCTCCCGCTTCTGACACCAATGTAATGAATTTGAGTTCGCTGAGGATGAACACAGAGACTCAGACTTGTGGAGTTAAAAACTGCGCTTTATTTCTTCCCCATCACCATCCGCCAGCAGCACTCCCACACCCAGACGAGAGAGAGACACAAGACAAGCCCGCCAAGAGCGCGGGCCCGAGAGAGATAGAGAGACAGAGAGCGAGAGACACCAAGGGGTGCGGAACCAGGGAACTATTTACATGGAAAACGGGCGATCTCAACAGACTGTACGCCCGTTTCACTGTTACCTGGATACCTCTTGGGGGATATCCTCTATATCCTCTTGGGGGGAATATCCTCTCGGGGGATATTCTAATAACAAGTTATTATAAGACGATTTGTCAAAGTGCAATGAAATACAATATGCTGGACAGTATGCTTCTCAAAGTGCTTTACGGGATAACAACAATAACAACAACAATCTTACAAGTCCTGGGAGGAAGAATATCATCAATATTAATAATAATAATAAACTTTATTTTATAAAGCGCCTTTAAAGGTGGCTTTTTTTTAAAAAAAATTTGGGATCTTCCATGTGTTACGGTACTGGAGTTGGACTGTGCGTTCGTGAATAGGGGAGTATTGATGCAACTTTGTCACTATACATGACGTTTATTTCTTTACTTTGTACATTCATTTTTTTAGTATATGTTATGTTCTTATTTGTACTGTACAGGAAAGGTTGGTGAGCTGTACCTTGATTTTTTTTTCCTGTTTCTGGAGCTCATTCCGTGGCTATGTGCTTCATGAATGCCTTTTCCTAACAAACGTCTTTTAACTCGTCAGTCGTAAAAAATATATATACTATATTGATTTATTGAGGGTTAATATACAAAATGGTTCAAAAACTAAATAACATGCGCCAAAACCATAACTTTCTTTTCAGTAGGTAATCTAACTGCCATCTTACACTGCCGTACGGTACCCCAACTCTCTGTTATCTTCCTCTGCTCCTTTAAGTAGCTCTTCCTCTTTGGGTTAGTAGTATTTTCTCCTCTATGACTAATCTCTATGTGTTTATGAAATAAGTGATATTTTAACAAATATTATTTGCATAATAGTGTCACCCATATGAGGGTAATTGTTTTCAACTGGGTGTAAATGACTGAGTTTTGTTTGACCAGATATTTCTAAATTATATTTGTATCATTTCAAGAGCTGTTTTGCTCAAAAGGTGCCTTGCATCTGGATATTGTGTGAAAGCAATAAATGACTTATTATTTTGAAGATTTTTGGTCTGTTTTCATTTGGTGTTTGGTTTTGACAATGTGAGCTAGTTTCAAATTGTCTTCGTAATCGAGAAAAGAATAATACAATTTTTATTTAATCCTACTACATAACCTTACATTTTGTTTGCCTTTTTATTCCAAATTGTCTGGACGTTTATGTAAATTAAGTTTAATAACATAAACAACAAGTTTTTTTTGCAAAAGAGACCTTTTCTAGCTAAATGTTGTTAATAGTATGTTTTATGTTTTTAATATCTTCATTAGTTAAGCATCTACATTTTTATCATCTCAAAGTTTTTCACAGTTGTCTTGGATACATTTTTTTAATCCTTCTTTTGCTGTTGTAACTGAAATATGTTTTTATTTGTTTTACACTATTATTGTATTTTTCTTGGCCTTCCTAACATCCTATGTAAAATGTGCTTGCAGTTAAATTTACTTTCTTTTTAAAAAAAAAGAATGGAAGAATTCCATCCATTCTTCACTGATTCCATATCTATCCTATCCAGTTCTACTACTATCTATCCAAATATACTACTATCCTAAACTCTTACTCATTCCTTCAAAGTCTGCTTTCCTTAAACTGTAAACTTTTGATTTGTTCTCAGTGTATTTCAAAATATACTTCAAAGCATGTGATATTATGACATGTATAAATATGTTATAACTTATCCCTAACACTATACCTTTAGATTAATTATGACCAGTCTGAACCATATAAATTCAGAGAATTCTTAATTCTCTAGATCTAATTTAAACATGAATACTCTTTATGATATATAGAGCTACACCCACTCTTTGCCCTTTGTCGCTCTGGAATAGTGTGTATCTGCTAATGTTACACTCATCCCCATCGTTCTCAGTTTCTGTGATCCCAGTTACATTATACTGTAAGTGCCTGTTAATGCTAATACATTATTACTATTAATCTCTCTCAGTGTTTTGTTTATCATTGAGTGAGACAGTTGTGATTAGCAGGGTTTAAATTTTCATCTGCATACAGTATGATATTATCCTTTACCATAAGTAGCAAATGTGCACAAGGTGATACCAGATTTCTGGTAATAAAAAGCAGACAAAGAGACAATGGTGGACAAAACTGAGATATTATTGACCAGGTCAACAATACCTACAAAATAGTTATTCTATATCTTTTTAATTCGTTATCTTTATATTATAAACGTGTACTTTTCAGTTAGGTCATCTTTGTCAAACCTTCTGATACAGTATAAATAAACCAATATATCATCATTCATACTGCTAATATACAAACACATTTAAAACAAGCATGCCACACAATTTAATTGAAAGTAACAAAAAAAAATTAATTATGACATGACAGCCAAGAGCTCGACCCTTGTCTTTCCATTATTTTATTATTTATTTATTTTCAACCCTTTTTTGACATAAACACATGTTTTCAGGAGGAAAACACTTAGAGGAATTAATGTTTGTTTTTTTTAATATTCCCAGCCTTTCACACATAAGCATAGCTGGAACTTTGTTTTCCACTTGGATTCTTTCTTATGGCTTTTATACCCATGCAATATATTTTTGGGTTGTCATCCTAGTTTAAATCTGGTGTAATCCGTCACATCTGTAGAGTTTGTCTTTGCCAAGGAGAGGTTTGCTGTCCCTCTTTCATTCAATCATCTTTTTTCTACTTCTTTTCTGTGCCTTCTAAATCCTATCTGTGTTCCCAAGAGCATCCCATAGTTGGTTCTAAAGCAAATCACATACAAAGTGAACATAACATCTCCTCTTCTCATAAAATAATTAGACGTATTGCATAGAACTGAAAATAAACAATACTAGCCATTTCAATATAAATCTTCTGGGGAGTATGTCACTGTACATTCTGTTAATTGCATATGAACCAAACGTATTTGAATGAACCATAACCCAGTGTTGCAACAGCATTTCTCATTATAGAACAGCATTAACTTTGTCATCTACGAAGTTGTCAATTGCTCTCAATACAGTTCTCTTTGTTAACTTATGACAAAGTCTTTCAACACTGATTTCTAGTGTTCTGGCTTTTATATCTAGTATTTTTCAAACTAGCAGGTTTTAGATCAGCACCGTTATTCTCTTTGGCAGTTGAGAAAATGTCTGCAGCCACCATTGCTAGATATGAAGCATCTCAGGTTCATCAATCACTCAGTTGGTAACTGTGCATTACTCTTTTCCTTGTGATTTGAAGAGGGTCGTGAACTTTGGCTTTCCACTCTTCACATGTAGTGGTTTTCTCACCCAAACAAAATCACCTGAACAGAAGGTGGAAAGGAGAGGTTAATATAGTTGTGTGAAGTGTAGCTCTATAGTTTTGCAGGAAATCATTAATAAATGGTTTGCAGTGCACTCTCTCACTGCAGTAAGAATTGCTTCCTTAAGTACTTTGTTCCATTTTTCCGGAACACCATTTCTTTCAGGATGATACATGGAAGAGCGAATGTGTTTCACACTTCTGTCTCGCAAGAACAACTAAACTCAGAGGAATTAAACTAAGGCCCGTCAGTTACAATTTCTAGAAGGTTACCTTTCTGGCTGAAAATAGATCTTAAAATCTAGTAAGAGTATTGGCTTTCATTTGAAAGAGAGAGTCATTATTATCCCTGAGGGGACAATTTGTTTTACAGCAGCAGTGTTGGTATAGAGACGGACAAAAATAAAACAGGACAACAATATACCTACATATTTGCAGAGAAGATCAAGTGTTAAGTAAGAATATGACTACAGGTATGAATGAGAACTTACATCTATTGTTTTTGGAGTTGGGGATCTGGTATCTGCTTTCTGAAAAGAGTAACTGGAAATCATTAAACAAGGGGTGTGAAGGATGCTCACAGATGGATTTTGCTTTACGCAAAACATGTGAATGATAGAAGGAAGTTCAGCACCAATGACCTTCTGAAATATTTTCACAATGCTGCCAAGTTTGTTCTTGCCTCTCAGATTCAGGTTGCTGAACCAGCAGATCAGGGTAAAAATCATCATCCTTAAAATGCTTAAGCCTCCTTAAGAAAAAAGTTCAGGACAGTCCCCAAGTACTTTTAATGTTCTACTAGGACCAGGTGGTAATCTCATCAACAATTGGTCCGTGGCTCCATTTGTTTGTTTGCAGCAGGTTAACAATGACAGATTCATCACTAAATTTGATTTTGTGTCTTGAGTGGTGATAACTCTTGCAATCGTTAGTGTATAGGACAAAGAGTAAGGGAGACAACACACATCCTTGGGGGGACCCATTAGAGAAATGCTTTTTAAAGGATACAAGATGTTGACTCTCACCCTCTGGGTTTTGTCTATTAGGAAATCAGTAACCCAGCTGACAAGATTGAGATCAAGACCAAAGTTTGACAAAAGCTTAGTTGCCAGTAGATGAGGTTGGATGCAATTAAATGCAGAGGAAAAATCCACTTGTTTCCCTCAAGGTGTTGCAGTACAAGTTCAGAAGCCGAAGGCAGACAGCAAACAGGTGTTGAACAGGTGAGACATTAGCTCACAGTTGAACTTTATGTACAAATTTCTTTGCACAGCCAAATTCAGGCTAAATGGAGTGCAGGCATTTAGCACAGGCTGTTTAGATGACAGAACTTTATTACCTGCAATGCATAAGTTCAGTGAGGTTATCAGGTCCGTGCTAAGTAACGGAGTCCCTGTTTTCACTATGTAAAATGTGGCTGGTACTGAATGTCCTTCACATCTTTCCATTTTGGCAAGAACAGGTCAATTTTCTTAGGATTAAGTGGCAAGATGCGCATCAGAGTCTTTCAATGGTATAGTAGTGAAGTAAGATTTGTGCAAGTCTTCAGGTAACAATGAAACCGAAGATCCAGTATCTACAATCAATTCAATTGATGTGCCCAATTCAACTGTGCAGATAATTTTGTTTGAAGCAGGAACTATATTTGTCATGTACAAAATGGTATATGCAGAAAATTCAATTTTTCTAATGTCATGTTTCTGAGCAGAACGGCACACTCGTGCAAAATGTTAATTTTTTTTGCACATTTTGCACTTATTTTCCAGGGCTGGACACTGCTGTGAATTTGCTAAATAATGACTTGAATCACAACACTTGCATTTGCGATCTACACATGGTACAGCACGGTTCACAGATCTCCCCAGTTTATTAGGACCTTTATGTGAGCCTTGGGTTTTCGGTTTCTTTTTTACAAAAGGTCTTTGCACTGGGAGTTCGGCTGTTTTCATTAACTCATTTGCATTCAGCACAGAATTCTCTACTTGGCTAGCGATTTGTATTGCTTTCTCTAAAGTTAAATCAGCCTCGAACAATAAACATTCATGGATTCGATTAATGTGCTGTTTTTCGACAAGTTGGTCTCTCTGCCTTTCAACCATTTTTATGCCCAAAAGTACACAATGAAAGAATGTCACATAATGAAGCCCCATACTGCATAATTGTTTCGTCCTGTCTTTGTTCCCTCTGGCAAAAAGAGAATGAAGTACAATTGCACACTTGCGGGAGTCAGGCCATTCGTCCCCTTCCGCATGTATTGCACGCAGGTAATTTTTTAACATTTGTATCCACGTTAAAAAAATTAAATCGCTGGCTCACTCAGACATGGAAGTTTGCAGCAGGTAGGGGAACAGCCATCTCCGCCATTTGTTTTGTGTAGGTATCAGTAGAAGCACAAGTAATGAATAACATAACTTTTACTTGGCTCTTAAATTCCCCCCTTTTCTACTTCCTTCCTGGTCACTGTAAATCGTATGTCTTCCCAACAGCATCCCCTAGTTGGTTCTAAAGCAATATCATATACAAAGTGAACACAACAGCCAAGAAAGCTGAAAACGTCTACACATCATATCCTTATCTGTGTACTGTATTGTCTGATTAACCTTTGTGGTTGTTGTATAGTCGACAGCTCTATTTAAGCTTTAGAAATTATGAAAAATAAATACTGAAACATTAAGGAAAAACAAGTTGAAGGTCAAACTGTCAGCAAGAAATAAAGAAAGTAAGATGTGTATCACTTCAAATTATCACTTCTTAGGTTACAAGAAATGTGGAAAATATTACATCATCTCTAAAGTGCAAAGCAAAGAGAATTGATTGTACTCTTCCTAAATTCCTTCTGTCATTTCTTAATGCTAGGTGTTGATTAGAATTCACTCCCTCCACTAATGGAACTAAACATTATTTCAGTGTCGCAGACCTGCAGAATCTTAAATTACCAGATAGCTGTTGCTGCACAGAGCTATTGTACATATGATATAATATCTTGATGATTTTAGTAGGATATTAAATGCTTTCTTGCTTTACAGAGATTTTAGGCATTTATTTCATTTTACATTTTGGCCTATATGTTTGTCCCAGTTGTTTTGTTTAAAGTTTGTAGAAGTATAGAAGTAGTAAAGTAAAATAATCATTATGGCTGCTACGCGTGAAACAAGACCTGGCATTTGAAGAAAGCATAATTAGTTTGTGTATTATTGATATTAATTAATCACTCTCTGTGCATTATAAGCAGAGCTAACATTATCTAACCTGATTTTATTTTATCCAAAAAAAACGGAAATCTGAATCCTGTCAGTACTTAAATGAAAACATCTAAAAACACCATATTACTGCTGTAAATCAGGGTTTGCCAGTACAAATCCTAGTGACCCAAAAACCTGCTAGTTTTAATTCCAGCCAACTAATTTTTTTGCTTAATTAAATCCTCAACTGATCTAATTTGTTGCTTGAATCTAGCAAGTTTTCTACTCACAATTTGAAGATCTAAAGTCATTTATTAAATGTAATGACTAAAAACTGCCTCCAAAACAATAAAAAACAAGAAGTTCACATTAATCCTATTATTAAGTCAACAAATATCTACAGATCTTTTTGTAAACAAAGATCTACAGGAGCAAAGTTAGAATCTTTTTTTAGAGGAGGACTAGTTGGCACTGAGATAGCAAAACAAGGTCCAGACTACTTGGACATTAACCATTAATCATTGACTGGGTGTGTTTACCTCAGTATTTTGGAAAATAAAATTCAAATCTGGGATTGTACAGTGTTCCACTAAAAGGCAACATCTTTCGGGAGTTTTTTTCTTAATAACAAAACGAGAGCTTTGAAGGCTAAATATGTCATTCAAAACTGATTGTGCATGTCACAGTGAGTTACAAAGCAAATTATTTATCAAATTCTCATCAAATCACAATGCTACAGGATATAAACTATATATATATAATCTTGCGACTTATCATTGCGACTTATCATTCTACCATGAACAATTATAAGCGATCAGCAATGGTTAGCTGCTTTGCCTTTATTAATGCTTGTCAGCTAACTATAACAAGGGACATAGCTAATTAACATTAATTTCCATAATGTATGTAATTAGTTGGGTCAGTTTGTCATCCTTCTTATAGATGGGTACTGCATTACCTATTCTCTAGTCCAGTCTAGTACTAACCCTATCTTGACTGTTGGAAGAGTTTTATCAATGTCATTTAAATAACATTTCTCATTTACCAATTGTACTCAAGGAAACAAAGGATTTTATTTAGAAACCACTGACCAAACCCTCCACTTATTTAGCTCATTTTGATCACCACATCAAAACCGTGTTAGTCATCACTTTTCATTTAGTCATCAGTCAGTTTGACTAAAATGTATATTAGATACAATCATATTTTGGTCACATAATTTTAATTTTAGTCTAGTTCACTCAAATTGAGTTTACTAGAACTATTGTTTTAGTCACATTTTAGCCATGTGCTGCAGTTTAATTTACTTTAATAAAATGTATAACATTTTAGTTTCATTTTTAGTCTTTGGAATATTAAGGAAATTAAGGTTAATCTTTTTTCTAATTTGATAGCTTTTAAATCCATATAATTGTGTGCCAACCAGTGTACCACATTAAGCAAGGAACAATTTAATAAAACAGATCAGAAACCTTAACTATTACTCTAAGAAAATGTAAGACAATCAACGAATGTGCATTCAAACACTGACATAAATAATAAAACAAATTTTAAAAATCTTAAAAATTGAATTAGAAGGATTTATTTCCCTCTTCAAGGGTCTGTACAGATTTGGAATAGTGCACTGTTTTATTTGGTCTTTCAAAGTACAGTAGAAAGCAGAAAGATTTTTCTCTGAAAGACCAAAACAAAATGTTCTGCAAATCTGACGATGACCAGGTGAAAACAAAAAATGTATGAGACTATAACAGAATCAAGAGGATGTCTCTACTTTCAGTTCTGCAATGCCAAAAAAGATTCTTATCACAAAAGTTCTCATTTGAAACATCTACTACATCATTTCATGATTTCAGACATGTGGTAACTGTAACGAACAGTTCTTTCCGGACCCTATGCGGACGACACAATCCGAAGAAGTGGGAAACACTAGGAAAAGGTCATGCAGCGATACGGGGCTGAAAACAGGGGGGCGTGTCCAAAGTGCGCTGGTGCACGGGGAAGGTGTGGCCGAGGCAAACAATCCAAAAGTAATCCATAGAGGGAATCCAAAAACACAAGAATAAGTCCATAGCCAGGTGATCCATCCAAACTAGGAATTAAAACCATGAACCGGGTCGGAACCGGCGGACAGGGAACGGGAACAGAGATTAAAACCTTAACGGGACCAGGCGCTTCCAGGTCCCGGACTCGCACGGTGCGGAAACCAGATGCAGAGCCAGGATGAACATCAGCGCCTGGCTTTTAAGGTGGGCTGGGAAAAGGGGTCAGGTGCACAGAATTAAGCCTAAAGTGAAAGGGCTGGAGCACCCTTAAGGAGGGGGGACTATAATCGTGACAGTAACATTATATAAAAAACTCACCTCACCAGAGAAACCAAAGATCAAATACAACACATAACTGAGAATAAAGTGTAAATAATAAATAACGTTCCACAAAGACATTGTGTGAGTCTTTCCTAATAATCACATTTATTTTGGCACTACTACTAATAATTCCTTCCATTTATATAATGTTTTTCAGAGTACTCAATCAGCTATTATTATTAATTCATCCAGCAGAGACCCCTGCCAATACTGAATTTGCAATAACTATAGGGAAATTACTACTTAACAATGATATAAAATCCAGAATGGACAAGCAATAAATACATCCTTGAATTTACTAATTTAAATGTGTTAACAACTATCCCTTAATATGGTCTTAATCCCCAAACCATATTATCTTAGTTGAAAAACTATCATAGTCTACGACTCATATCATCTACAGTATCACTATGGTCAGTATGTGATATACTAATGATGTTGTACTAGCATCGTGCCTGTGTTTCACATTTGTCACATTGGTTTCACTCCACATACATTTTTCTGAAAAAATAAAATGAAATGCCTGCATGAGCTATAGAATGTCATTATATAATTTCTCGGTCAGCTAAACACTCTTTCAACACAATCAACCTAAACACTACATTCTTTACTGATGAATACTACAATGACCAATATACAAAAACATTTTAGACACTCACTTTAACATCCATACAATAAAATATGAACAAAAGAAATTGAATTCTGTTTCATGATGACAGAGTGCTATTATGAATCTGTCACAAACTGCACACAGTGTGAACAACCAACTGTCACATTTTAAAAGAGAAACTTCTTACACATTAATCACTAGCTGAGATATGAAACTATCATTTTCCTAATATGCAAATTGGAAATTATTCTCACATAATTTTCTATTTACATTATAGTTAGTCAACAAATTAAAAAATATATATATAATATGTGTAAAGGTGTCTGTGAGCCTTTGATGTAAATAGGTACTATTAATTCAAATTTGTTTTATTTTTTCATATCATAATGTAGCCGTATTCTGTTTTTTTATCTTCAGTCATATATGTCTATAGCTTTTTAGCAGATTTATTTGCTAGTTATACTTGATGTACTGCCAGTCTCCAGATCTTTTTATTCCAGCTGAAAGCATAGAATAAGAATTTCACTATCAGTCCAATAATCTACAGGATGTTTGAAGAGAATAAGGGAATTTTTTGATGCTCTTAAACAGAACTCACCATTGAGGTTTTTATATGTATATTGTAATTGCCTTAAAAACATTTTTAAAGCCCCTATATATAATCTTTTTTATAATTAAAATGTAAAATATTTTCAAAAATATTTGTTTTATGTTTTTCTTTTTTCTGCTTGTTTTCTTTATGATGCCACTCCTAGCATTTGTGGTGCTTTCATTCTGAAGATACTGCAGTGGCTTTAAAACCACACAGTAGGGCATCCATCTGTCTCAAGAGACAATGGTTTTGCACCGTGGCTAGTCAGTTTTTAGATTTATATCACCAACTGTGACTGTACAGTCCAAGTCTGGAGTGACAGGCCTTATTGCAGTTTCCACAAGTAAGGTGTGACTCAGGCAGTAAAGGGGATAGGGTCGCCCTCTGCCATCTGCGCTCCCTCGTCTCCTCCCACGTCATACCTCCTCTCCTCACTCATCCCAATGCCTGCTTTAACAGCCTGCCTCCACTTGCTGCGAACCGCTGCAATGGTTTCCCATGTTCCAGGGTCAATATGTATAGTCTTCATGTCATGTTTGCAGACATCTTTGTATCAAAGAGTAGGTCTGCCAGCAGGTCTGGTGCCAGTGGCCAGCTCACCATGCAGCAAATCCTTTGGTATTCGGCCGTCTTCCATTCAGCTAACATAGATGAGCCAGCACAGGCGTCCTGGAAAGGCATACCATTGTGGTTTCTGGTTTACCAATGCATTTGTCAAGATCGCCATTTAAGGACAGTCTGCTGGTGATGGTGGACTTCCCCGAGGGTATATTCTCCGATGAATATAAATGGAGCACTATTAACGTCCTGATCCATAATGTTGCTGTTCTCCAGGCTAACAGTATGGCCAAACTCACTGCAGGCACATGCAAAGTTATTGATGAGTCTCTGAAGACCTTCCTCGGAGTGTGCAACCATGGCAGCATTATCGGTAAAAAGCATTTACCTGATCAGAAACTGGTGAACCATCATCTTTGCCAGGTTGAAAACCTTCCAATCACTTCTAATGCAAATGTAGACACAATGCTCGAAGGAACTGAAGTCATCCAAAAGCAACAAGGAGAAGAAGATGCCAAAGAGTGTTGGGGCAAGCATACAGCCCTGTTTTACCCCGCTGTTGATTGGGAAGGTATCTGAGAACCAGCCGTCGTGCTACACAGTGCCCTGCATGTTTTCATGGAATGATGTAATCATCACAAGAAGTTTAGGCAGGTATCCAATCTTCCGGAGGAGTGTGAAGAGGCCTTTCCTGGTGACAAGGTCAATGAAGGCAATGAACAGTGGTCTTCTCTGCTCCCTACACTTCTTCTGGAGTTGAGGCAGTGAGATGATAATGTCAATAGTTGATATTATTGCCCTGAAGCCACATTGAGATTCTGGATACACACGAGGAGCAAGTAGCTGCAGTCTATTTAGAACTACCCGGGCAAATACCTTGGCAACAATGCTCAGGAGGGAAATTCCTCAGTAGTTATTGCAGTCACTATGGTCTCCTTTGTTCTTATACTGGGTGACTATGTTGGTGTTGCACATGTCTTGAGGGACCCATCCTGCTTCCCAGCATTGGCACAGGAGTTCATGGAGATGATTGGACAGAACTGTTTGTTTACCTGCCTTTATGACCTCAGATGGAATGCCTTCCTTTCCTGGGGATTTGCCACATGCAAGGGAGTCAATGACCTTACCAATCTCATTTACTGTTGGTAGGTCATTGAGGTCTTCCATAATGGGCAGGTTCTCAATGCTTTCAGTTGCTTCCTCTGTCACTATATTCTCCTGGCCATAGAGTAATTGATAGAGCTTAGCCCATCTAACCAATAGTTTTTTTCCTATCTGTGACGGTTTCACCGGTAGATGACTTCAGTGATGCTGTCTTGATTTTGGAGGGCCCTAATGCTATCTTGATTCCATTGTACATGCCACGGATGTATTCACAGCCTGCAGACAACTGAATTTTCTTGCAGAGTTTCAGCCAATAGTCTTTGAAACGGTGCCTAGCAGTACACATTGCTCTGGGTTTTCCTGTATGCTGCAGGGGTCTTTTCATAGGATTCCCTCTTGAAATTGATGAGGACTGTCCGCTTTGCCTCAATGATTGGTTCCAGCTCAGCAATTCCAGCTTCAAACCAATCTGGCATTTTCCTCTTTTTTCTTGCCAAAGGTGTCCATGGCTGTGATGTAGATTGTGTCACGGATGTGGTTCCATCTCTTCTCGGAATTGTATATAGGGCAACTCTGGAGTGCTTTCTGGAGTCTGCAAAATGCTCATACAGTATTGATGCGAGGGCGGCCTTTCTGCTTTGACCGATTGATTCGCCTGGGCGGGAGTCACATCTTTCAGCAAACCAGGGAATGGTCAGTGTCACAGTCAGTGCTATGGTAGCTGCGAATGTTTAGGATGTTGCTTAGCGATGTCTTCTTTGTAATGACCATGTCCAACTGGTGCCAGCGACCAGAACTGGGATGCCTTCAGGACACTCTATGCATGGAGAAGAATGGATTTGTTACGAAGAGGTTGTGGTAAGAACACAGTTCCAGAAGCCTTTGCCCATTTTCATTCATGTTGCCCACGCCAAAATGCCCGATGCTGCTGGGCCAGGAGTCGTAGTTGGATCCTACTTAGAAGTGGAAGTCACCAAGTAGGTACATCTGCTCCTTAAAAGGTACATCTCTGATTACAGTGTCAAGCTCCTCATAAAACTGGTCCTTGGCCCCAGCAGAGGAGCAAAGTGTTGGTGTGTAGATGCTCAGGATGGTCACCTGGCCTGAAGAGCTTGAAAGATGGAGAGAGGATGCATTCTAAGCCTCTAGTTGGTGGTTTTATAGCAGGAAGCAAAGAGGTTTTCACTGCAAACTAGACACCATGCTGTTGCAGTTCATCTGGGTCTCTTCCCTTCCAGTAGAAAGTGTAGTCCTGTTCCCAGAGGCTGCCATCTGAAGGGAGCCTAGCCTCCTGTAGAGCAGCAATGTCAATATTCAGTCTCTTGAGTTCTAGGTTGTTGATGGCTGTCTTTCTAGAGTTGTCGATTTGACCTAGGTCATCGGAGAGGGCTGGACACATGCTCCTACAGTTCCAGCTTGTTAAGCCCAAGACTGATGAACTTTTAGTACTCCTGTGTCTACTTGTCAAGTCAATTCTCTAAGCTCCATGCACCCAATGAAGCTGGCAGACTGTGGCGGGTGATCACCTTACTAGCTGGGGGCTGCTCAGCTTGAGGTGGGCGGTAGCTGACCATTGGGATACAATGATCCCTCCGACTGTTGAAGGCAACATGAAGCACCCTTAACTACGCCAATTGTTGTGGGTTTATCACTCGTAACTGCTGCCTCCTGTGTTGTTCTGTCACTATGGTCAGTGGCACTGGAGTGACCTCTCCAGGGCACAAGCCTGGGCAAAGTGTATGGAGACCCACAGTTGCCCAATCGTCAGAGTCCCCCTCTCGGCCTCGTCTGTGTTGTCCAAAGGAGTGCAAGCACGACGTTTGGCACTAACTTGGTTGCAGGAGCTGCCAGAAAGATGACTAGTAGTCGAACCAACCGCCTTCAGGGCTTTACTCTGGATTTTCTGTCAGGGTTCACTCCCTTTATTTTTAACTTTCCCAAGGCCCTCACAAGGCAGTGAGGCCATTTTCCCATAGCTGGGGGTTTGGTTCATGGGCCAAGTTACCAAGTTGTAGCTGCAAAGGGTAGAGGATGTGTATAACTGACAAAATGTTAATAAAGAGGGATCTGATATAATCAGAAACTCAGTGAGGCAGATCGTGCTGTAGATATACTGTTACATATAAGGAATTCTGAAAATGGTCAATATCAGAAAATGATTAATCAATAATCCTCTAAAAACATTTAGTCATTGTTATCTGAGGGACAAGAATTTTTGGTCATTGGCCAAAATTGCATTGTGATTGCTTTTTTCCACAGCGCTGGAACAGAGTGAGACTCAACTGACTTCTGAAAGATAGGACACCATGCTGGTGTTGTTTCCTCTGCGCAGTTTTTTAAAAGAGAGGCAGTGATGCCACCGGGGCCTGTTGACTTTTTTGCAGATATGCCTGAAATATTGTGTGGTCATCTACGGACTTATTACAAGCCTACCAGCACTACTGTCAGCTGTAATAGTATCTAATGTACTGTCACATGCACCTGAGAAGTCCTGTGTCTCAAACCTCAGATAGAAGTCGTTCAGCTCGTTGGCTTTAGCCAGATCATCTATTGTATGGAAGCTCTTCTATGAAGAATTCGTGTTTGTGATTGTTTTAATTGTTTGCCACAACCTCCTGGAATTCATTGTTTCGAAGTCACTCTTCATTGTCTCCTTGTGTTGATTCCTTGCATTCCTGAGTTTTAGTTTAAGCTCTTTTTGCATTAATTTCAGTTGCACTTGATCCTGGATTTAAAAGTGAGTCTTTTGTGGTTGATGCAGTCTATCACATCCTTAGTTAAACTGTATATGGTTTATTATTTAGGTTTTACAGGCCAACAGGCCAACCAATCCTAAAAATAGTCTGGGGTGTGAGCAGGAGGACAGGCAGACTAATGTGAATGTAAAATAAAAAGCTGAAAAAAAAACAATAAAAGAGCTGGCTAGTGTATCAAGAATTACCCCAAGTGGACAGCAAAGCAAAACAACAGGTGAGGCATGACGATCCTAGGAGAGACTGTATCTCTGGTAAAGAAGGGAAAGGCTAGCATGGGATGTGCAAACTCCAACACAGCCCAACAAACGGAATTGGGGAGCCTCAGCTTCAGGACTGAACCGAAAGGCAAGCTCCCCAAAAAAGGTGACTGCATGGGTCAGGGAGCAAGCCATTTTGAGAAGCTAGGGATGTAAGTCTTTAAGATAGATGGTCAAAGCTAGGCTTCCCCCCGAAGGCTTCACTAAGAAGGGGTTTTTACTGTATAGCAGTGAGACAGGAAACCCCTATTCGGTGATCCAGTTGGTGGGCACACATCTTTATGAGGTGTCTGCTTTGACACTAGGCCAGGCATGCACTGTCAACTCAATCTCCCAGGTTTCTCACTCCCATAGAAGCGCCCAGGTGCTTCTGAAATGGAATACTCAGGAACCCTTTGGATCAATCTGAGGGAAGCATCTGCTAGGAACAGGGGACAAAGAAATCCGTACTTAATCTCCTCTGATCTCCCATATCCCCAGGTCAGCACAGTTGTGGGGAACTGTACCAGTCAGAGCCCAAGAACAAACGAATCCTCAGGGAGCTCAGGCTAATGGAATGATGCTCACCAAGCACTGGAGCAGAAACAGGATGCCTAGCTCCCTAGAAAGAAAAATGAGAAAGTTGCGTTGGAACACTGAAATGTGGCTAGGAAAAGGGAAAAAATAGAAATAAAGTGACCCGACTGCCAAAGAATCGGTAGGTGAGAGAAATGTAAAAGAGTCCTAAAGGTCTGTAGGAAAAAAGGCTGCCTCTGAGAGAAGCCAGAAAGGTGGCAAGACTGAAGACAGTTGAAGAAAAGACTGATGAACAGAACAGTAACTGGGCTGCTACATTTAGGAAAGGATGACTCCACACACAGAGCTCTGGGGTCCTGGACGATGTCTACTGAAGCATGTCAGACACACTTAATTCAGGCACACTGGGTTAAACAAATACTTATTTACTGATGACAGTACCCACACTAAAAAACACACAACATAAACACATACCACATACTATTGGCAATATTTACAAAGCTTTCCAGAGGCCTAAGTCTTAAGATGCAAATAGGCTCAATAAACTTATCAAGAAGGCTGGCACTGTGTTGGGGATGAGCCTTGACCCAATGGAGGTGGTGACTGAGAGGAGAATGCTGACCAAGCTCACAGCCATCATGAACAACACCTCTCATCCGCTTCATGGGACTGTTACTGGGCAGCAGAGCACTTTTAGCAACAGACTGCTCCAGCTACGGTGTTCAAGGGAACGTTTCCGCAGGTCTTTCCTCCCAGCGGCTGTCAGGGTGTATAACGCTGCCCTTGGCTAGGACTGTTAGCCCTTCATTTGCTCGTCTATGGACAGCATGTTTGCTCCATTGTACTTTTTGGACAATCAGTCTGTATAAACCTATGCACATTTTGCACATATTTTATTGTTTTTACAGTGACTATGATCAGCACATTTTGCACACACCTATGTATTTATTTTTATTTATTGTGTTGTCTTTTGTTTTATAACTATTCTGATGTCTGTTTTGCTTGTCTTAGGCTGGACTGCTGTAACACACCAATTTCCCTATGGGATTAATAAAGAAATATCTATCTATCTATGTCTTGACCATACACAAACCCCAGACTGCTACCAAGTATTTAAATACAGTTCTTAGTGTCCAGGTGTTCCAATACAGCCTTGTACAGAACTCGTATGTGGGAATGCTGTTTGTGGACTACAGTTCAGCATTCAATTCCATCATACCCAGTCAACTGGTGACAAAATTCAAGGGATTATCTCTGTGAACTCGGTCTGTAACTGGCTGCTGGACTTTCTAATCGAGAGACCATAGATGGTGCGGATAGGTAATAAAACATCAACACCACTCACCCTGAACACTGGAAGGCTGTTTCAGGCTGCTGTCTGAGTCCAAGGTTGTGCTCCCTGTTCACTCACGACTGCACAGCAAGACACAGCAACAACCACATCATTTAGTTTGTGGATGACACCACTATAATAGGACTGATCAGTGATTATGAAGAATCCACTTACAGGAATGAAGTCATACAGCTGCTTAGGTGGTGTCATAGCAATAACCTCAACTTGAACGTAAATAAAACGAAAGAGCTAATAGTGGACTTTCAGAGACACAGGACACACACAGCCCACTCAGTACTGATGGAACGGAAATGGAAACAATCACCAGCTTTAGGTTTTTGGGAAATCACATTTCTAAAGATCTAACCTGGACTGTGAACGAACATTGACTCTATCTTGAAGAAGGCTCAGCAGCACCTTAATTTCTTGAGGTGCCTAAAGCGATGGGGATGCCAGTACCTGTGATAGTGAACTTCTACCACTGCACAATCGAGAGCATCCTCACCAACGGGATCACCATGAGGTACGGGAACACCTCTTCTCGAGAATGGCACTGCAGAGAATGGTCAATATGGCCCAGAAGATCATCGGCTGTGGTCTCACCGAGATTAAACAACTCATGAGAACCTCTGCCGTGGTAGAATCACAGAGGACAGTTACCACCCCGGGCATGAGCTCTTCATCCTACTCCCCTCAGACAACACATATAAGAGCATATGGACACTTACCACTAGATTCTTCAATAGCTTCACAAGCAGTGCAATTGGTGAACACATTTAGACTCATTATGATTTCTTATTTATTGCATCTCCAGTCATTGTTTACACATCTGCATTGTTTACATTCAAACTGTTTACTTGTTTACTTGTACATCGTCTACTGTTTGTTTGTATATTGTCTTATTGCACTGTCTGCACTTTGTGTTTTTACACTTGTTTTAACAATCGAGAGACTTTCTGTAAGTAAGAAATCCATTGTACCAGTACATGTACATACAGTATAGCAATAAAGTTCAAGTTCAAGTTCAGGTTCAAATACTGTAATAGAATACACAGACTTAAAGAAGAGATAAAGATGCCTTATAAACCAAACAGAATGCAATTGATGGTTAAATCTCTCACTCTGTAAACCTGGACTCTACAAAATGAATTGTAACCTAACTCCCTATTCTAAAAATGCACCTACTAACCAGGAAAAGACATTTTGTACTTGGAGATTCTTTACACAGGAAATCCGAGTTCACTGTGTAGCGACGAGGCTTATTAATAAGAAAGAATTAAGTGTTCTGAGCCTTCCCAAATGAGGCCCCATTTCTCTGTTCATCTCTGTGATGCATCCACAGAGAAACTATTCATGCAGGCTGATTTAGGGTTCCTTTGATAAGGACAGCTCCCAAAGGGGGATGCACTTAGCTAAGCCTGGCTATCATGATCAATGGTCATCCATTGGCGCCTATCTGTCTAGGGAGTGCCAGATGGACATCTGGACTGCATTCCTAAGTGTCAGGAGTAAGTGACTCATATCTCACCTTGATCAACCAATCAGGGACTGGTAGGGCCGAGTAACCCACGTGGGACTCTGATGCCCATGGAACTTTCAGCCAATCAACGAGCTGAAGTTCCTCCAGGTAAAAACAGGCAACACAGAGAGCCTGAGAGATTCAGTAAGATTCAGTAAGATTTAGTAGATCATTTAGTAAGATCTAAATGAATGATATACTGAACGTATGTCCTCTTGATATGTGTAACACTTTGTAACTGATTGAATATATACCTTTTGTATTCTGATAACCCTCTTGATAAGATCTGTTAGGTTTACATGCATATTCTATGTATTAATAAATGTATCCTCGTGTATTAGTACCTGTGTGTGCGCGTTGTTTGAGTTATGTCGCATGGTTGGATTCTAAAGCCATCAAAAGAATCAACTTTATGATTTACTGCTACAATTAATAATTGTCTCAGTAAATGCCCAAACCCTACAGAACTGGTGCCTTCAGAGAGCCACTACATTTAATTTTGCTATGGCTATGATTACATATTTGGCGTCCCTGAGCCGGTTTTTTTACATTTATGGCGTCCCTGGACGAGCGTGGCAAGACTGAAATGAGTCAACCAAGCGGAATAATTCAATATAAAACGCCGCGGGTTTCATACACGACAATACAGTGTGCTGAAAGCCGAAAGGAAAAAAGTTCCCCTTGCTCTTTAAGCAGTGCTTGATTGTTTTGTGATCTTTTGCAATCTACCGGGTTGATTGCATACTTGATCTTGTGGTTTTCTGTGGTAAAACTGTGATTTCGTACTTAAAAGTAATACTCTTTAAGTTTAACGATGGTTGCTAAAAGATCTGAATTCGAGTCGCTATTAAACACTCTCTAGCAGCGACAGGTCTGACCACGATCTCTTCCATATCTCTGTCAGCGGAGAAGCTAGAAGGATAAATCTCCATTCTCTGAGAGAGCTAGCGAAGCACATAGTGAGATTTGACCCTGTAGTGTCAGAGAATAATATCGAGAGTTATATTCAGGACCTCAGGTATAACCTGCAGTACCTGCCAAACACCACAGAACAGGAGAAAGTGTTTCTGGTCAGGAAAACTACCAGCAGAGCTGTACATGAGTGGATGGCTAAGCAGATGAAAGAAGTCTGTAATGATTTTGAGGAGCTGTGTCAAGCACTTATTGAAGAATACAGTGCGTTTATTGACCCGACGGCTGCGATAGCCGCCGCTCTTAACATTAAGCACGAGAGAGCAGAGTCCCCTCGCGAATATTACGAGAGACTTAGACGAACTTATTTTGCAGGGTGAAATGATAAGGGTTGCGAAGAGAACACACATTTCAAGGGTTTATTCATTGCAAATCTCCACCCATCAGTCAGAAAGATGATCTTAATGCATACAGATGCACAGACCATGAAGATGACTGATATTAAGAGATTCGTGCAGAAAGCCTGGGAGTATGATGTCCAAAGTCGCTCTGAGCAAAAACCTGCTAAAGCGACTGTGTTCGCTGTCAGAGCCAGCAGGGTTAATTCCCTCCTGCTCGAAGGAGCACAGGCTCCTGAGCTGGCTAAGCCCCGTTCCAAAGCAGGCACACAGGACCGCACCCAGCGTCCTAAGTGCCATGAGAACACCGGGGGAGGGAAATGGCTAGAAAAGGCTGAACAAAAGGATTCAGTAGCCGCCCGCCTGGCCAGGCTTGAACAAGCTTTATTAGGACAGGGACAACCGTTCCCCAAGCCTGCTGGAAGCGTGAATGAGCTGATACTCTCCACTGGAGGAGGCGGAGACCCGCCCCCTCTCCTTCCCTCAGTCTATCTGATTGAGCGGAAGGGTTCCTGCCTGGATGAGGTCAGCCACTCCCAAGCGAGTGCTGACTCCACCCCTGAAGTCACAGAGCAGGCAGTAAAACACAGAGGAAAAGCAGGAAGCTTTTACCTCGAGGCTGCCATGGGAGATGTCTTAGACAGTGAGACGCTGATTGACACTGAGGTTGAAAGGTGTTTGATGTCACTCGGCAAGCTCAAACGGGTAGAAAAAGAAAAGGGCATGCGACTCAGAGAGGAACCTTTGGTGGATCACCAGAAAGGCAAGGTGTGGAAACAGGTCAAGGCTCCTAAGCCTTCTGTACAGAAGGAAAGGGGGGCCAAGAGGCAGACTGTGCTCACACAGTGCCCACCGAACACAGAAGCCTATGTGGAGATTCCTTTTGTTCACTCTGGACAAGAAATAAAAAATATTTTCTTGTTCCCCGGATATACAGGGAAATCGTGTCCCGGCTGAGGTCACAACAGCCTCCCTGCCACAGGAGCGGTGCTCCGAGCAGCCGCCTGATCCACCAGGTAAAGCACACCCCTTTTACATCCCTAAAGAGGGGCAGATCTCCCCACCTGGTGATGAAAAGGAGCTTTCCCTGTGCACCCTGGCACCCAAGAGGGGTCAGGACCACCACCCTGCAGTGGTGGAAGGGATCCAGATGGCAGGAGAGCAGGTTGGTGATGTAGCCCTCACCCTTAGGCCTGAGAGGTCCTCTATTAGTGAGGATCTGCTTGAGCAGCTGTCACAGGGCCACCACCAGGTGCCCCTGGTGCAACATTCACAGGTTAGACAGGAGGTCCAGCTCGAAGCTGAGACTACTGCGCTGTGGACACACCTGATCCCAGAGGCCGATTCCGTCTGCTGTGACCCAGGGAACCTGCAGTCAGGTTACATTATTTCTCACAACTACCAGGTAGTGAGTGAGACTGACCTGATTGTTCCTGCCTCAAGGGCAGGGTTGCCAACACACCCAGTTGCCCAGAAGGGACAGGGAATGAAAGCCGAGCCGGTTTTCTTACAGCCACCAGCTCAGTCTGTCAGTCTGAGTCTGACCAACAGTGGTTCAGCCAGACTGGAGCTGGATGGTCAACTCACCCGCCTGCCAGTGCAGGACATAGCAAGGAGGGGTGTCAGAATCCCCGCCTGCACTGACATGGGCCTGGTGGGTGATAGCGAGTTCGAAGACAGTGAACTAGCTATCCCAGTGCTGGGGCAGCTCCCTGAACCCCTAGCGAGGGAAGGGGGGAGCGAGAAGGGGGGAGCGAGGGAAGGGGGGAGCTACACTTACCCCCAGCGAACGATTGTAAACATGCCAATAGAGGGATTCCTCAATCAGGAAGTGTGCAGGGTGGACCTGAACAGTGAGAATGGGGTAACAGTCCCAGATCACTCAGGTGCTCCAGATGACCACTCAGCCGAGGGTTAGGCATGCTCCACCGCTGCACCGCCCCCTGCAGGGTTCCTAGAGCACAGGCATGAACAAATCGAAAAAGCAGATGCCCTGGAAAAGGAGGAGCAGCATCAGCCGCTGCGTCAGATCTCCCCAGATTTCCAGGATGTTGGTGCCCAAGATGCCACAGGGCATACTGAGAAAGACACCATGTACAAACTGTGCAAGCCTAGAAAGGCAACAGTCACTCAGAAGGAGATGACTGGGATCAGCCACCCGAAAAGACTTTTGGGAGGACTGATTGCTGCCGCCACTGTTGCGCGTTTGCTTTTTCTGGTAGGTTTGTGTGCTACTGGCACTCTCACCCTGACTGCCCCAAGAAGGCAGGTGTCAGAGGTGCCAGAGGGTAGTGACAGACTGTATCAACAGCAGCAAAAGTTGGAAAGCTTAGGGAAAACCCTACAGGCAACTTCCTATGCAACAGGGTTAAACCTTATTCCCCAACCAGTGGACATGATTGTTGGTGTTATACAGTGGGTTTATGCTTGTGTGCAACAGGCCAGAATGTTGACACAAGACCTGTTAAGGGAGTTTAGTGCCACTGTAGCCAGTCTAAACACGGCACAAATCCCAACCCACTTGATTCCACTCTTCTCAGTAGAGGAGTGTGTGACATTAACCCCATCACTCATAGCTCACCCAGAAGGCAATCCAAGATTGAATTCGGTTCCAAATCTTGAGATGGGTATGGCTACCAAAGCTATCCATTGGCTGTGTCTAAACGATTCACCAATGAAGGGTGTAAAGCTACTAACGAGCAGAGGGAGGTTAATGAACCCCATGAAGAGCAGGTGGGAAGTAAATGGCTGGTCAACACACCACATTTAACTGTCACCATGACTTGTGACAGGCATGATACAGCTACCGCAATGCAGCTACCTAATCAAACAGTTTTCCTTTAAGTTCCCGAGGAGGCCATAGTACAGCTTGAACTTAACACTGTACAGACTGGAACCAGACAATATAAGACCAAACTTGAGGTTGTGGATGCCTTCAGGTGCCACACTATTGAATTGGATAGAAATCCAATAAACAGTAAGCCCTGAAGAGGTACAGGTAGTTAGTTTGCTTTAATGGAACAAACCTCCAAACCACCCTAGCAGATACACAACACAGGTGTTGTGGTTTATCAGGGGGCTTGGAACAGAAACTGGTGTTATTGTAACACTGCTGCCGGGTAGCTGGATCATGACTGACAGTGTACTCTGAATGATGTACTCTCACATCAAGATGTACTCTGGGTAGCATGAATGAGTCAAAGGTAGCATGCCAAAAGAAAGGAAGTGACTTCTCCCCAAATATCTACTACAGAGGTATCAGATATTGACAGTGAACTTCCTGATGTGTAATTCCTAGACTTAGATAATGTCTCCTACCGTGTTTATACAGATGCAGCCATTCAAAATGGGTGAGGTATTTCACGGCATACCGCGACACGCCCACCGGGGTATCACGCAGCTCACGTGTGTCACATGACTAACTATCCGGCGTCACCTTGTAAAACCGCCAGGGGGAGCTTAACCTCTCATGTACAGCATTTGAGCCTTTAATTTTGAACTGTCTATTACAGCATGTTAATCATCAGTCATTAAAATGTTGGTATATTTTATGAAAACAGTTGGACAAAAGTACACAACCTACCTTTATCAGAAATATTTATGCATCAAAGTCTTTACTGAAGATATTACTAATAGTATTAATAATGGATGACTTTGGACAAAGCTGTATACTCAAAGTATAATTTCTTTAGCACATTTGTACAAGCACTTGGAATTTGTCCAAGCCATACTTTGTCAGGCATCTTGTTTTACTTCAACGGGCATAAAAACTTCCTTGCTTTTAACAGGGCGTTTCATAATTTCTAACTACGAAAATGATTTAAAATGCGACACCTATCATTCAACTAGAGCTTAAACTATCACAAGGATCCTCAAGAGCACAGCGAAGAGTGTATTAAAAGACACTTGTATTTATCAACGCTTTCTTTTCCGTATACCAGATTTTATGGAACCACTTCAGAGGGGTGTCAGCCTGTCAGATTCCAGGAATCGGCACTTTAAAGGAAAAATACACACCGGTATTCCATTTCTCCCTAACGATTTTAAGCATCGAAGTATTTAACTAGCATGTGAAATAGCGTGTGAAAAAGTGGTAGTTTTAAGCTTTTCTGCTAATATAATATGGAATCACACATCTAAAGAATTCATGTGCTGCGACAGGGCTGTGTAGGGCTGTTTCCCCTGCTTGTTCATGTGAGCTGTCTTGTAGCCTACTGGTCTAGGTGCGTGACTATCAACTGGCATGTTGTGCGTTTGAATCCAGCTGGTGCTGGACTTTTCATTTTTATTTATTTATTTTTTTTAATCGCGTAACGTAAACATATTACCGTATGCAAACTGTACTGTATACAGTATGTATATTTAATGTCTTAACTGTGCCCGTTTAAGTATTGAATATTCATATCTAATTTTACCACTGAAGGGAAATCTTAGTAGCTGAGCATAAAAAAAAGGGAGCATACTGTAACGCGTGTGAAGGCCATAAACGATGTTAATTTTGGAACATAAACATACAGTATATGGCTGGTCTCGGTACTTTAAAGAAAAAAATACACACCAGTATTCCATTTCTCCCTAAACATTGTAAGCTTCGAAGTCTTTAACTAACGTGATACAGGAGTCAACAAGCATACTTTTAGAATTTGATTAAAAGGGAATATAATATGGAATCGCGTATCTCAAGAAATTAATAACCGATACTACAGTGCTTAAGTACTGCTCACGTATATGTTTCTAGGTTTATATTATGCATTTCATACGGTCAAATTACTTTTGAGCAACTAATAAGAAGCGCGAAACGGTATGCGTTTTAGTTTCGTTTTGTGCTGGGACCCGTGGATTGATTAGAGATATCAAGTACATACAAGTCATTTTTTAAATGTTGTAGTTCATCTTGAAAAAATGTTACAAGTACATCATCTATCAACAATTACACAGGTTCTGTTTCCATATTGCGGATTTTGGTTACGTAATATTATTTTCTAGATTTCACGTTGTGAATATATGATTTGGGCAAACAGAGCCGCAAAGAAGTACATTATTGGTTGTTGTTTTTTTTTTGCAGTTTTATCTAGAACAAGCGATGCTTAAACCTTTGTCTGATTCTTGTGAAACTATCCACACGACAGTTACAGTACCTAGGAGTTGACTTCAGTGATGTCACTGATGGGATGTTTCTAAAAATCCATCCTCTGTAAAACGTCTTCTCTAGTTGTCCTGCATATGTATTCGCTAATGAAGCTGTGTGTTCTGAGCCTGGATCTCTACATTTCTGTATGAACCAGCTTAGAGGGCTAAAGACAGCTTGTGTTTAAATTGAGTGTAAGGCAATTTATGCTTCTAAAGTCATGGTCAGCATTTATTTTTGTACTGTGCTGTAAACTTGTTCTGTGCCAAGTCACATTATTTTATAGCGTTTTTATAGCGTTATCAAATCCGGTGGCGCTGTGTGTTAGTTTACTGACTCCCATGTCACATGGTCTGTGATTGAAACCTGTAAAACCGGTTTAATTCGTCACAGCCAGCACTCTTCAGGTGTGAGGGTCTTCTGCTCAGAATGAAATATTGGCCTGGCACGGTGAGGTGCCCTGGCAGCTGTATGATGCTGTGGTGGCCTGGCACGGTGAGGTGCGCTTGCAGCTATGTGACGCAGTGGTGGCCTGGCACGGTGAGGTGCACTGACAGCTGTGTGGTGTGGCGCAGTTGTGGCCTGGCACGGTGAAGTGCGCTGGCAGCTGTGTGATGCAGTGGTGGCCTGGCACCGTGAGGTGCGCTGGCAGCTGTGTGGTGTGACGCAGTGGTGGCCTGGCACGGTGAAGTGCGCTGGCAGCTGTGTGGTGTGATGCAGTGGTGGCCTAGCACGGTGAGGTGCCCTGGCAGCTGTATGATGCAGTGGTGGCCTGGCACGGTGAGGTGCGCTGGCAGCTGTGTGATGCAGTGGTGGCCTGGCACGGTGAGGTGCGCTGACAGCTGTGTGGTGTGGCGCAGTTGTGGCCTGGCACGGTGAAGTGCGCTGGCAGCTGTGTGATGCAGTGGTGGCCTGGCATGGTGAAGTGCGCTGGCAGGTGGGTGATGCAGTGGTGGCCTGGCACCGTGAGGTGCGCTGGCAGCTGTGTGGTTTGACGCAGTGGTGGCCTGGCACAGTGAAGTGCGCTGGCAGCTGTGTGGTGTAACGCAGTGGTGGTCTGCTACGGTGAGGTGCACAGTTCATTAACCCTTGTATGTGCTGTCCGTGCCCAAAATGCAATTTAAAAAAAGTCAAAAACCGTGCTCAAATGCAATTTTCAAAGTGCAATGAAATACAATATTGTTGTTGCTGCTGTTCTGGTTGTTTTGATCCCGTAAAGCGTTTTGAGAAGCCACCTTTAAAGGCGATATATGTTGTAGAACCGCTGATTCTTATGGAATGTGTTCCGCAGGAGATTCAAATTCTTATTTATTTTTTAATCGGGGGATTGTAAGGGGGGGTTGTACTTGCAGTGCATCGGCATAGACGGGAAAGTAAGAGCCGACCGCTACGCCGCCCTCGTGTTTCGAAATCTTGTGACTTTTGAAATTTACTGGGGGTGGACCACGTCCAGAGGCACCCATCGATGGGTCCAGAGGCAAAAGTGCCTTGCCTTGCAATCTCTGGGAAACCATTAGTACGATGGTGAATCGGAGATTCTCAACCCTTGCTGCGTACGACTGGAAAAGAATTCGTGATCGGATCAACGAAATGCTTCGTAGGCGGTCTTTTCCTCTTGTCTAACAGTCTGTCCACAAACAAAACATTCCTGTTAGACAAGAGGAATTGAAAAAAAACAATTTTGTCAATGAAAACCGGTGTGTGTGTCTCTCCCTGCTGGATGTTCCTCTCACAAACTGCTGAGTGAATAAAATAATTTTATTGAAAACGAGTTTGCGATTGTCTGGTCTTTAAATTCTTGAGATAAGCGATTCCATATTATATTCCCTTTTAATCAAATTCTAAAAGTATGCTTGTTGACTCCGGTTTCGCGTTAGTTAAAGACTTCGATGCTTAAAATGTTTAGGGAGAAATGGAATATTGGTGTGTATGTTTTCTTTAAAGTACCGAGACCAGCCATATACTGTATGTTTAAGTTCCAAAATTAATATCGTTTATGGACTTCACACGCGTTGCAGTATGCTCAGGCACTAAGTAAAAGGAGATGCTTCATATTGCTTGACTAATTTTAAAAACTAAGTTATAAATGCAGACGCTCCCTCGGTGCGCTGCTCTGGTGCGTCGGCTCTTACACAGTGCCTGTCTGCCGTAAGCGTTACAATATACATACCCAACACTGCTTGTACCCATCTGTCATGCAAATAAAACACCTTGAATTGAATTGAATTGACGGGAGAAGGGGGGAATACTAAAGCCAATACTGGCTCAATGGGCTTTGACGTGCTAATGCGTTGGTTTAACAGTCCAGGTGTGGCAGGCTTCCAATGTCAACTCGATTGGAAGACAATGAACGTATTTTAGCTCTAAATGAATTAATAGCAAACATGGTTTACATAAAATACATTTTTCCAAGAAAGTTTATAATAATACGATCTATAGTTGAAATCTGAGCCTACTTTAAAAATAAAGGAAAAGCATTTTCAGAGAGCAATCACGCTGTGTTTATGTAGAAAAAGCGATTAGGTTTATGAGCAATCTAATTACCTATTCGTTTAAAACGCTATATAAAATAAAGTTTATTTAGAGATGAATGATCAGTGTCGCAGTTTAAATAATGGGAGTCAGGAAACTAACACACAGTGCCACCGGATTTAATAACGCAATAAAAACGCTATAAAATAATGTGACTAGGCACAGAAAACGTTTACAGCACAGTACAATAATAAATACTGACCATGACTTTAGAAGCATAAATTACCTTACACTCAATTTAAACACAAGCTGTCTTTCTGTATGAACCTCTAAGCTGGTTCATACAGAAAATGTAGAAATGCATTAGCCTGATTATGATTAAAAAACACATAATTAAACACATGTTTGCGATTTAAATCAGAACACGATTTAAATCAGTATAAATGTTTATATTGTAACGCATACTGTCCAGCCTCCATTTCTCTATAAAAATTTACTCTGTTGCACACACACACACAATAGAAGCAGGAACCGCTGTCAGAAGGGAAGATATGTTCAAAATATCGCAAATATCGATCATGTTGCGATATGTTGAAATATAAAAGTCAATTGATTGTCCATAATATCGCTTACCTATTTTTTCGAAGAAATGTTTGTTAAAATAAAAGTCCAGCACCAGCTGGATTCGAACACACAACCTGCCAGTTGGTAGTCACGCACCTAGACCAGTAAGCTACAAGACAGCTCGCATAAAGGCGAAACAGCCCTACACAGCCCTGTCGCAGTACACGGATATAATCATACCCGTTATTAAATTCTTTAGATACGCGATTCCATATTATATTCCCTTTTAATCAAATTCTAAAAGTATGCTTGTTGACTCCGGTATCACGTTAGTTAAAGACTTCGAAGCTTACAATGCTTAGGGAGAAATGGAATACTGGTGTGTATTTTTTTCTTTAAAGTACCAAGACCAGCTATATACTGTATGTTTATGTTCCAAAATTAACATCGTTTATGGCCTTCACACGCGTTACAGTATGCTCCTATTCTTTTTATGCTCAGCTACTAAGATTTCCCTTCAGTGGTAAAATTCAATATCTACAATGGGCACAGTAAAGAAGTTTACAGTAAGTCTTTCTACGACAGATCAACGGACCACGAGTGCCCCTGTCGGTCAACCAATCACGCACCGCGGTATTTTTCGTCATCGCACGTCACGATGCATGACGCCGTAGCCAATTACCTCCAGTACGTGTCTGTACCGCGCACTTTGAATGGCTGCATCTGTACATACTCCAGATGTTATTCATCCTGTTTGTATCCAACGCTGGTTCCGGTATGAATTCTCGAGGAGTAATGTGGACATTTAAGATTAATGTTCTAATGGCAAGGGACATCACTTAACTCTGTTTTGTTTTGAAGGCATCAACGCCTCAGGACCTCGTGACCTTCAAAAAGGGGGGATATGTAGCGGCGAGGCTTATTAATAAGAAAGAATTAAGTGTTCTGAGCCTTCCCAAATGAGGCCCCATTTCTCTGTTCATCTCTGTGATGCAGCCACAGAGAAACTATTCATGCAGGTTGATTTAGGGTTCCTTTGATAAGGACAGCTCCCAAAGGGGGATGCACTTAGCTAAGCCTGGCTATCATGATCAATGGTCATCCATTGGCGCCTATCTGTCTAGGGAGTGCCAGATGGACATCTGGACTGCATTCCTAAGTGTCAGGAGTAAGTGACTCATATCTCACCTTGATCAACCAATCAGGGACTGGTAGGGCCGAGTAACCCATGTGGGACTCTGATGCCCATGGAACTTTCAGTCAATCAACGAGCTGAAGTTCCTCCAGGTAAAAACAGGCAACACAGAGAGCCTGAGAGATTCAGTAAGATTCAGTAAGATTCAGGAGAATTCTGTGGGCTGTTCTAAAGGGAGTTCAAACGAGAATTCCAGGGCAGGACGGCCCAGGAGCAGAAGGCTCAGGACATTCTCGCAGCACGCTTCCTGACCATCCTGAGACTCAGCCCGGACAACCACGGAACGGCCAGTGTGTCCGAGTGCCAGAACTTTCCTTTGTTTTAAGAGTCTAGGGTGGAGGTTGCCAGAGAGTAACCAGCAGCAGGCCTCGTGAACAGGTCGGAACTGTGGACAGCTGAATCACTATTCAGAACTAGCTCTTCATCAGGAACGAACCGGTCCTCTTCCTGACTTGCTGGGACCCACAGTCATCTTTTCTCCTGTAGACAAACTTTGCTAGTTAAAGCAAACACTAACTAGCCAGTCAGCAGCATCTGCAGCGCACCGTCGCAAGCCGCACAGCACATTCTGGCACCGAGCCAGAGAGCGCGGATTGGACAGCAACAGCCTGCAACTGTTTCTTTGTGCCCGCAGGAGATCTGAATCCCCAGAGATTGGATGAGTATTCAACTTCGCTGCATTACTGTTCGAGAATTCAATTGTTATCCCAACTAGTTGATATCAATTTAATTCCTAAGAGTTATGTACTTGTTTTGAGTATCTAATGTAGAAGTTATAACCAAGTTCATTTACGAAACGATCTAAATGAATGATATACTGAACGTATGTCCTCTTGATATGTGTAACACTTTGTAACTGATTGAATATATACCTTTTGTATTCTGATAACCCTCTCGATAAGATCTGTTAGGTTTACATGCATATTCTATGTATTAATAAATGTATCCTCGTGTATTAGTACCTGTGTGTGCGCGTTGTGTGAGTTATGTCGCATGGTTGGATTCTAAAGCCATCAAAAGAATCAACTTTGTGATTTACTGCTACAATTAATAATTGTCTCAGTAAATGCCCAAACCCTATAGAACTGGTGCCTTCAGAGAGCCACTACATTTAATTTTGCTATGGCTATGATTACATATTTGGCGTTCCTGAGCCGGTTTTCTTACAACCGAAACAAGGTTCAAATATATAACTCCAATCCTTTTTTTTCCGGATAACCCGGACAGGGACATTTTGCCTTTCTGTGTTTCTGTCTCTTGAGGTCTCTCCCTTTGTTGTTCTGTACTTGCCTGTTTTATGTCTAGACTGTTGATGACACTCTTAGTCACTTACCAAGAACTTAATTAAGTGAGGTAAATGAAAGTAAACACTTCTCCAACAGGATCACTGTTTGATTTATTGGCTTCCATCCAGATAAAGTACCTTGTAAACCCATCTGTCTATTGTCTGTGTATTGGTAATGAGCACTGTAATGTAGCAGGCTGCACCCAGGCGCTTCAAAGCTCGATCAGAGCATTACTTTCAGTTTGTTTCTCATAGATCCGAATGCATAAAAATAGTCCACTATTATAGCTTATTGTGAACATGATGTGTCTCTTTCAGGTTTATATCTGAATTGAGAAAATCTATATTTTGTCTTAATCCAAATGTCAGCAGCCAACAATTTAATTTGGATTTTTGTTTTTAAAGTTTAAACTGTACAATATAATACACCACCTGGAATGGAACCATGGTCCGTTAGCATCATTCAGCAGGGAACCAGCTGGATGAATTATTATACGTGATGGTTTTTTGTTTAAGGATTTCTTCACTGAAATCTTTAAATAAAACGAGGGAGGGGGAAAGGGTTATTTTTTACAATTGACGTGTTCCTGCCTATTCAAACATTGCATGACTTTAAAAGCTGTAAAAAACTGGTTTAGATAGTTAAAAACTGCTTTTTATGTGTGACAAATGGGTAACTTGTCTTTCTCGTGATCAGCTGAGAATCTTTGTGTACACTGTAAGATTTTTACTTTTAAATCAAACATTTAAAATACTTTAATTTCATAAAAGTTGTACTGATTTAATAACTCTTAATATTAATATGGATTCGTGAAACTAAGCACAAAACTATCACAAGGGGACATTTTGGAAACATTTGACATTCATTTTAAAAAATATATATATAATATTGTCCTTATAGTGGTAATAGGCAATGGACTGTCAAATAGTCAGATTGTGAATCAGCTACGTGACCTTGCCCCCATGAAATCTGTGGGAAGATTTCATGTGGGAAGATTTCACTTATTAATAAAATTCTAAAAAGTATGCATTTTTTACTGCGATAAAAAGCGCAAGTATTCACATTATAACCTTTTAGAAAGTGTATAAACGTAATATAATCAGAAGAAACATGTAAAAACATTTCCAAAATAACCACAGTATGCAACCGAATGAAAGACTTTGATGCTTAAAAAGTTTATGAAGAAAGTGGAATACTGGTGTATTTTTTATTGAAACTACCAATACCAGCCATATACAGTTTACATAATATGATAATATTGTTAAATTAATATTGTTTATTACCTTCAGATACATGATGCTCCTCTTCTTTTTATGCTCAACTACTAAAATTTCCCTTTAATTGTAAAATTCCATATTAATATTCAATATTAAGTGGATTTAAACATGCACAGTAAAGAGATTAAATGAAGCAATCATTTCACTAACAACCAATGCACTATGAGTGCTGCCTGTCGGTCATTTTGGCCAGCCAGTCAGATACTGCAGCAGAAACTGCAGATAATTTCGTACAGTATGGGGTTTTACCACACATTTTGAATGGCTTCATCTGTATAGCCTTTTCCATCATGTCATGCACTTAACACTGAAAAATCATTGGACAATACACAAAACAGTCATATGAAGGAAATAAAAAGTCCTAATTAGAATTTTTGTAAAGTACTATGAAGGAGATAAAGAGTTCTATTTAATAATTTATTAAATCCATATGTAGGAGAAAAAAAGTCCTATGAATAAGTTTTATTTGTTGTATTTTTTCCTTCTAGCACCAGGATTATGCTATAGTTCTACATTTGTGCTGACTGCCCACACTCAAGATCCAGAGTTTTTCTCACATCTCTGTTCATGTTCCCTATTCCCAATTTTCCCATTTTCCCAGAATTTCCCAGAATTCCCAGAATGTCACTAGGAACTGACACAGAGATTAGCAAATCTGTAAGTAAATGCAAAGGTAAAATTTAGGTTGTGGCTTTGCTGAGTATTGATAGCCTACAGATGCAGCCATTCAAAACAAGCGGACGATACCGCATTATTTTGCGGTGCGCTTGATGCTGTTTACTGCAAGTTACAGTATTAATACAGTAAATTCTCGCATAGTGCCGCATGATACCACGTGGTACCGCAAGTAAAATAATAATATCCGGAATTTCCGCAAGGTGGAGCTAATAAAGCTCAACCTCTCTTGTCTTTACCGAAGATATTATTAATAGTATTAATAATGAATGACCCCGGTAATCTATATTAAAAAGCTGTACACTACATGCAATATAGATACATACCGTATGTTTAGATATTTAGATATTTAGACCCGGTGGGGCACCGAGAGAGGGCGGAGCTCAGTTCTGCTGCCTAGGGCGTTTAATACACCAATCGCGTCTGCATTTATAACTTAGTTTTTAAAATTAGTCAAGCAATATGAAGCATCTCTTTTTACTTTTAAGTCCCTTAATTATAATTAAGCACAGCTTTCTCACCACTTAGACTACTTTTTGATACCATCCTCAGACAAAGCAGAAACTTTTAATCATCTTTAATTTTGTTACATTATACATTTTAGAAACATTTCATCTATACAAACACCACAAAACTATTCTTGATTGTATTTCTGAATGTTATGTTACACTTAGTTCACTATTATAAATACATCTAATTAAGAAAGTTAGGTGTTAGCATAAACTATTAGTAATCAATAATATTAAATTTAGCACTGTAATAAGTTGTTGCACTTTCCCCCGCATCTTGTAAAAATATATTTTCATTGTTCAAATATACATCAAATATGACTATCATATAATAAGTTAAATACAAAGCTAAAGAAAAAAGTTGGTAAAATAAAATTCAAAATATTTTGCTAACAATGTTAACTGTTTATAAATAATAAAATGTATTAACCAAGGAGTAGGATGGCACAGTTGTTAGTATGCTTTTTGTTTTGTTTCTTTTTCATAAATACAACAATAGTACCTGATGTCTCAGTGGCTTTCAAAATTAAATTATGCATGCAAACCTGTGAACTAGAAAGATAACTAAAATATCCATCCATTTAAAATGTTGGAGAGGTGGTTAACATTGCTATCTTGCAGCACAGGGGTCCTAGGTTCAATGTTCTCTGTGGGTTACATGGTTTGTCTCCATATATGTGATATGACTCTCTCTCGCACTCCAAAACATACTGGTAGGTTAATTGGTTTATGGGAAAACTGGCCCTGGTGTGTGTGTGTTTGTGTCTGCCTGTCCTGTGATGGACTGGCACTATGTCCAGGGTGTATTCTGCCTTGTGTCCGTTGGTAACTGGGATAGGCTCCAAATCCTCTGTACTGGATAAAGAGATTAGAAAATGGATGGAAGTAAAGGCACTGTGTGGATGGAACTATACACAGTGTTAGAAACCCACTATGAAATGGCCCCATTCCTTCAATTCATGTGCATCCAACACACAGTTCAATGCTAGCAACTACACAAAATCTAAAATACAATCCTCATTTCAGTATCTATGTAAACATACAGTCTGTTAACTTCATCATCTTCATCAAAAGTATGACTAACCCCATTAGGAAGTGTTCTTGCTATCAGTGTATTCCTCAGCTTTCCCAAAATTATCTTTTTCTTACCAACATCTCTAGTCTTTTATCCTGCAATAACTCAGCCAACACTTAAATCTCCAAAAGCTGCTTGTGTTAATTTCTTTAAATCACAAATATCTTATGTAAATACTGGCCATGTAATACTCTGCATTGTGGAATAATAGTTTATTTTAAAGGGAACTAGAGAAACTAGGAACTAGAGAAATCAAGAAACAATTTTCTACAATTAATAAATGCACATCCTGTTCACTCGGGGGAATTAAATCCACACTGAGCAATCCTCAATATGTTCAGAATATGACAGCAAGAATCCTAACAGGGATGCATTACACCTGTCTTCAAGTCCTTGCACTGGCTTCCTATCAGGTTTTGAGTCAACTTTAAAATCCTCATCCTCATTCAGTACCTATATGGTTTATTATCTGTCTACTCTCCACCTTTGTCCGTCTGACTCTGGTCTTCTAGCTGTCCTCAAGAACATCTACATTCTGTGGGTGACAGGACCTTCTCTAGCTGCACCCCAGAGCTCTCGATTTGTATCCCCAGTGATATCAGTCACGTACCCTGAGTACATTTAAATCTAACCTCAAAACCTTTCTTTTCAGAAAACTTAGTGTCTGTATCTGCTTCATTTTCTAATTTTGGTAGCACCTCTAACTGCTTGTCTTTCTTATATGTTTTTACTTTGTAATCTGTGGTCCTTTTAACTGTTTTTACATCTACTGTATTGCTTTGAGATGCCACTTTTAAAGGTGATATATAAGATCAAGTTTTTTATTATTGTTATAGAGAAACATGATCAGATTTTCCCTGGTTCAGAAAAAAAAGATCTAAAGTTTGTCACTCTTCTCATTCCCTCTTTGCTAAATGGCTTTTCATACTAATCTGATCAATCTAACTGCCTATTTTCTGTGCTTTCTCTATCCTGCTAGATTTGCAATTATTCTGAAAATTTTCTTCTTGAAATAACTCATTTCTAAATACCTTTTTTCACTGTTAACATCTTGCAGCAACTAATTTTCTGATTCCTCACTCTGTTTCACGTTTAGAGATAGATAAGACTTTATTGATAGCAAAGGGAAATTGATGTACATGTTCATGTACATGATGAACATATTTGCATGTTCTTTTGTAACATACACCTTTTTGTGATTTTTTTGTATATCTAAGCAAGTATTCCTCCATCCCTCTTCTGCACTATATATAGTCATGGCTTTTTTTCTGTTTGCTTATTTCAAAGTCACAGCTGCTCCATTTCTAAAACTTATTGCTCATGTGCATTTTTGTATTTTTTACACTTCATAACTAAAAAGCCAAATAGGAGTGGCTTAAGCGACATACACAGTCGTGTAACTGACAGTATGAGGTAGCCTATCGTGTAAATTTCACTTTGTTGCTGATAGCTTAAGCTTTCGAAACTCAGCCCCAAAGTCATGTGACTGATTTTTCACCCTGTTTTATTGGTTAAACTCAATGATCACAAGCACCACCATGGTAACTGGGATGTGTAGTTTTTAATTCAGTTTAATTTCAGTACATAATGGCCAGGGCTTTAAAGAGAGGGCGTGCCAAAAACTTTCGGTGCTGTCGTCTCCGCTTTAAAGGTACCCCCATACTGGAAGAATTTGACCTCGGAACGTTTGCCCAGTGTACTAACATAGGCACATCCCGGAATTTTGACTTCACTGTGTAATGAAGAAATTTTACAGACTACTTTTTAGCGTAGATAAAAAAGCTTGGATTCCCATGGACAGTATCTTATACACATATCTTTTTCTGTTGTCTTTGTTGATCTCTTGAGGATCCTTGTGATATTTTGAGCTCTTGTTGAATGATAAAAGTGTTGCAGTTTAGATAATTTTCGTTGTTAGAAATTATGAAACGCTCTATTAAAAGCAAGGGAGTTTTTATATCTGTTATAGTAAAAGAAAATGCCTGATTGATTGAACAGTTTTTCAGTGCTTGTACAATCAATGGAACTGTTCAAATGAATGTGCTAAAGAAATAAAAAAGTTATTCCTATATCATATTGGCTAGCTGATGTCCCATCCTTGTTAGTTAGATCAACGAAATGCTGTGGTGGGTGTTACTTTTTGTCGATGAAAAAATAAAGTATTTTCCTTTAAAATGACGGTTGCAAATAGTGTGGACCAGCATAAAACTTTGAGTTTTACTGGTGGAACTCATACAGCTGTGTCTGGATATCTTGGTCAAATATTTGGCTAGTGTGTATTGTCTGTTTAGGGTCCACACGGCTGGGCAGCTTGTACCCCCTTCTACTTTGAAAATACCTGTGAAACCGGTTTAATTCATCACAGCCAGCACTCCCGCAGAGAGTGATGAAAACCACATGTAAGACTTTTGTGCTTAAAATGTTTAGGGACATTGGTGTGTATTTTTTCTTTAAAATACCAATAACAGCAACATACAGTTTACATAATATGTTTATGTTCCTAAATTAATATTGTTTATGACCTTCGTTATGCTCCTCTGCATTCTATGCTTAGTTACTAAAGTTTCCCTTTAGTGGTAAAATTCCATATAAAAATTCAATACTAAGTGGATTAAAATGTGCACAGTAAAGAGATGATTAAATCTTTTCATTTACGACCAATACACATTATCTTCCGTGTTGCATTAACATTGGAATGTTTTTTTTACAAGTGTAAATACATTTTAGAAAAGTCATGTACCATGAAAGTATGGTAATTAAAAACCATTAATACTTTCGCTGGAGTTTAAATAAAGTCGCTGTTTTCTCTTTTGGCTAGACTTGACTATTTAGCCATGAGATAAACATTAGATTGTCATTAAACAACCTTATGTTTATTAATCTTCCTTGTTATGCACAGTGAGAATGATAATGTAATGAGAATTAATTTAATCACAGAGTTCTCATAAATTGTGGTAGGAAGAAAACAGATAGGTGTTCTGAAAGGTCACATACAGTATAAACAGGTTTTTGATGGACAGAATGATAGTGTAACGATTTCAGGTTTGGATAGGATGGACCCAAAAACTTAGACTTGCGGAGTTAAAAGCTGCCTTTATTTTCTTCTCCGTCACCACTTGCCAGCGTGCTCTCCCGTGCCCCGACCAGAGAAAGACACATGACGAGCCCTGCTAATAAATCACCTTGAATCGAATTGAATTGAGGGAGGGAGGGAGGAAGGGCAAGAGAAGGGGGGGGGGAGGGCGAGCGAACGAGTAAGAGAGAGAGAAACACCCAGGGGTGCAGAACCAGGGAACTATTTACATATTTAAACTATTTCCCAAATTTAATATGTGATTTTCTATATTTATTGTCAATTAATTGTCCATAATATTGCTATTCTATTTTTTCAAAGAAATGTTTGTTAAAAGAAAAGTCACAGCACTGGCTGGATTTGAACACACAACCACTGGTTTACAAGTTGGGAACATAGACCACAGTACCACCTGCAAGGTCACGTGGGGAGAGGTGAAACAGCCCTACACATACAGAATCAACAGACATTGTACAGCATGTACTACTGTGTTGCAGTACATGAATATAATTATATTGTTATTAATTTCTTTAGATACGTGATTCCATATTATATTCCCTATTAACCAAATTCTAAAAATATGCTTGTTGACTCCTGTATCAAGCGTATTCGCAGAAAAGCTTATAACTACCACTTTTTATACACTTTATTTCACGTTAGTTAAAGATTTCGATGCTTAAAATGTTTAGAGAGAAATGGAATACTGGTGTGTATTTTTTCTTTAAAGTACCGAGACCAGCCATTTACAGATTACATACTGTGATACTGTATGTTTAAGTTCCAAAATTAATATCGTTTATGGTCTTCACACGCGTTATGCTCCTATTCTTTTTATGCTCAGCTACTAAGATTTCCCTTCAGTGGTAAAATTCCATATAAATATTCAATTGTTAAATGGGCACAGTAAAGACAATAAATATACATATACATACTGTATACAGTACAGTTTTGCATACAGTAATATGTTTATGTTTCTAAATCAATATCTTTTATGAGCATGTGAAAGCCATGGTGAATCAAAGATTCTCAAAAATTACTGTACTTTGCGTGATTGGAAAAAAATGCGTGATTGGATCAACAAAATGATGTGGTGTTACTTTTACAAAGACGGTCAATGAAAAAAAGAATGTGGACCAGGGCAATACTTTGTGTTTACAGCTTGTTCAAGGTCATTCATTATAAATACTATTAGTAATATCTTCAGTAAAGACTTTGATGGCAACAGCTCAAACATGAGAGGTTGAGCTTTGTTTGCTCCACCTTGTGGAAATTCCGGATACTATTATTTTACTTGCGGTATCGTGTGGAATCATACGGTACTATTCGAGAATATACAGTATTAATTCCGTAACTTGTGGTACTCCATGTCAAGCGCACCGCAAAATAATGCCTGCTTGTTTTGAATGGCTGCATCTGATGGCCTCCATCAACTCTGTACTTTTTCTTCTCAAAACCATGGGTCCAAGATCACTATCCATTACTCAAAGGAAGACCCACAAATTAGGATATGGGTACCAGATCCAAACCTAATAGCATCTCAGGTAATCACTAACTTGTGATATTGGCCGAGAACAACTGTACAAACTGTAACCCAATTTATTTTTGCTGGTTAACTCATATCTCTCCAACTGAACTGGCCATCTGACTTTTCCAACCATATGACCACAAGTACAATAGCTCAAGTCAGGACTTAAACTGCTCTCCAAGAAGACAGGCTGAGAGAGTGAATCAGTAAAGTACACAATCCTGGCCAAGATATACTCTCTGAAACACAATAAATCTTGTGTTCGTGAACCCAGTCTTTATTTTTGCCTAATCAATGAAGACAGTTGGACTCCTTCTTTATGTTGACAAACTGTGCACAGACCTTTTTTAAAATTCAAAGTCAACAAATTGCTAACTTGCCTGAGGCCAACTCAAGCTAATACACAACACCAGGCAAAGCTCTGCCCTCTGCAACCAGGAAACCCATCACACAGCAGTGCAAATCAGACCACAAACCAAATGAAATCCAACTCTGTCTTACAAGTAGAACATTTTACTTATCAAATCTATCTGGCCAATGGATCTTTGAGTACCAACTACTTTATTCACATTATATTATTATATATATTATAATATGAAATATTATTCAAAACATTTTTTATGTTTAGTTCCCGATAGTAAATGCATATTTACTTGTCTGAGAATTTAAATGTGATTTAATTCTATGAGACTGACAACTTATTAACTAGACTGTAACACATTCAGTATACTGAACTTATTTACTCTTATGTGTTATAATTCCTGAGAGAATAATCAGCCATTTCTATCACAGGAGATCATTCAGTGATATATTCAATTACAACTGATGTTTGTTATGAATGTTTTTGCTTTTATATCAATACATTGTATGCTGCATATTTAGAGTAATAATAGACTGTAAATTATTATGCTTGATTGATTCTAAAAGTCATCTACTTTTGCAATTTACTCTTAGAATTTTTTATTGTCACAGTAAATTAAAACCCCACATTACCTACAAAGGTTAAAACTGATTTACATTGAGAACATTGCAATTGCACAAAAACACCTATCTAGCTAAAACAGAAGACAAGTTAAACTAAAGTTCTTAGTTCGACATTTAATCTGGGCTCATCTTCCAAGATGGTGTACTGTAGATCAGATATGAAACTGACTAGCAGCATAAATATATTATAATTCCCTTTAGCATTGGCTGCTCTGCTTTGTTTCTCCTACTTGGAGTGAATTACATATTCAATGTATTAAAATCAAGAGATTTAGACAAACCACTGGCATGTCATTTATATGACAATGATTTTATGTTTGCAGGAGCATTGGGTGTTCTAAACTTTTTATCTTCTAATATGCAATACAGACTCCACTGGAAAATATGCTTTTATTTCTTCATCTTCTGTAATATGTGGTTGCCTAAAACTTTGTATTTTTTAATATTACCACTAACTGTCAATTGCTCTTAAAATAGTACCTTAATTCTGGTTTCTAGGCAACGACATACACGTATCATCAGCCTCTTGACTTGTCAACGTGATCAATCCTTATGGTGACTAAAAAAGAAGGTGGATTCAAACAATACACATATATATATATTATTTTTTTTGTTTCTGAATGACAACTACTTGACAGGATGTATACTATTGTTTTCCAAAAACAGTTCTGTTCCACTACCAAACAAAAAAGGGTTATTCTAATTTAAAATTATCCAACTGCTACAAACTTAAATAGATCTTTGTGATCTATCTGAGAAAGCCTGTAGTTGTAAAATTTCTTATTTCTTACATATTATTTCATTTAATTTCATAGTACAATGGACTACATTTAGATTTTCAAAAAAATCCAATTTACAGAAGGTATCAGAGAAGAGTGTAAGAAGAACACTCCTATGTAATACAGTCTGATAAAAGTGAGAATAAAAAGTGAATGCTAACTTCTGAGTGACTCTTTAAGCTGTTTAGATACTTGTTGCAAACAAAAGATACATATAAACAGTATATTGTTCGTACCACGGATAGCACTCAAGCAGAATATTACATGACTAAAAATAGGGTATAACAATAGTTTTTCCACACACAAAAAAGATATTGAACATTGAATTACATTTGTGTTTAGAAGCAATTGTAAGAGCGATTCAACAGCCTTAAAATTAATATTATCTAAAAAACTATTGTATTTTTTAGCAATACAAACAAGTCATGCAAAGCAATATGCTCTCTGCTTTGAAGTTGCTGTGTATCTCAACATTTGTACCAGAGCAAGAATATAAGCATGATCCTCATATATTATGTTGGAAATTGGTTTCTGTGTGTAGGTGGAAATGTAGAATGTAAATGGAAAAGGCTCATCAGCAATACAGCGTTTTGTCAATAAATATCAAAAGGAACATATCACTCTATGTACAGTATCAAGTACACTTTTAGAAAAATAAAATATTTTGTGTTTGAATAATGATTAAATGTTTAGTCTTATTTTGATTAATTTATAATTCATGAATGACTGTGATATACTGTACTCAAATGACTGACTGTTATTGAGTTATTGTGGACAGGTGATTTAAAAATAATGCATGTCAAGATTTGTGAAAAAATAAAAAAACAAAACTTATTCAATATGCCAATTTTGCAATCTCTTTATTGAGGCAACACTTCAGTTAAATTTGACTTGAGTTAAATTGTCTCTAGCAAGAATGAAGATTTTGCATATACTGTCTAAACAACGTCCAGGAGAGGTCCAAGGATGAAAGTCTAGGTATGAGTATTTAGTTGTTACTACCAGTGGTAGTAGTGATAGCAAACTGACTGCATGTTGATGCATTAATGAAGTACTTGAATTTCACTTACTGCCTTTCCTGCAAGCTCATCCAGATGTAATACCATTTCAGCAGGATACTGTGAGGTGCAGCTGGGCTGACATGTGACATCTAGGGATCAAAGAATAGTGAACAGGCACATGTTCGTACAGACTTATTGAAAAGATTCTCAAAAGACAATATTTGCAAGTGTACAACTTGTATTGATTACTGCAGCGGCTACAAATGCTACTAACATTTGATTTTTACAGTAGACCCCCTGTTGGTCATTCATATTGATGACAATATTTAATTAAAATAAATGAATGTATGTTCTATTAAAACTTACTACAAAAAGGTTTTGACATTTCTCTGATTTTTTTAAATTAGTTATAGTTATATGTGTTACACTTCTTTTGATGCTGATACAGAAAATCACTAGACCTGAATCATAGGGATGTTCCAAGAGATCTCAAACATTTCAGATTATTGCTAATCTGAAAAAAGAATGAAGAACTGCTTATCTCGAAAAAACAAAGCGAAAATGGTGTTCTCATAGGCATATTTTCTGTTTATAGGACACCATATCAATAAAACAACTTGACAAATTTGAGAGATACTCTTGTACTTACTGTCTTGTGATGCTTTTCCATGTGTTTTGGCTTATTATTGCAGTGCCACTACTTATGATTATTAAGGTTGTGCTTCTTTTTCTCTTAAACTCTAACTTCTAGTCTGTGTAAAAAATATCATTAATGATTTGTAAATGTAATGAACTATGCTACGATACTGGGGTTAATAACATCCTGCTTTACAGAGTGCTTTAAGATCTTTTTGACCTTCAAGTTAATTTTATTTAAATTATACTATCCAATTTTAATGGTTTGGTTTCTCAAATAAGTTTAAAATGTCAACAAGTGTAAAACAGTTGTTAATCAAGATTTCAGTGTAATTGAATGTAAAAGTACCACAATCATAATTAGAACACATTTATGTTTTATTTCAGATTATTTCAGGCATGTATACATACTGTAAATTAAAATTAATTAACTGAAACTTTTGCTGAAATTCTGTACATAACAATATGGAACAATATACTGTATATAGCAATATAACTTGCAAAATTCCAGAATTTCTTTATAATGTGACATTAACCATATAGTTGAGATATCAACAAGTTCCTTTATTTAAACATTTCCCCTACAGTATTTGAGGGTGGGTTGATTAAAAGAGGATGCATGACTGTTATATATTTCTTTAGATACTCAGCAAGCTACAGTTACAGGAACTTTTGTCCACAAAATAAAGCTTTATTATCTGTCCATGATGGGGATTTTTCTACCTGGTTACTAGAGCAGTATACTGCAATTTATACTCTCTTGCTGGAAAGTTATTAAGTACGGTAAATTTTATTTTAAGTGTACTACTTTACAAAATATTTCAGAGTGCATTAAATAAGATTGGAGTAGCACAAGGCATATACAGATGCAGCCATTCAAAATGCGCGGGCGATACCGCATTATTTTCCGGTACCCTGTATGCAGTCTACTGCGAGTTACCGGTAAATACCGTGAGTTACCGGTAAATACCGCTAGCAAAATAATAGTATCCGGAATATCCGCAACGTGGAGCTAATAAAGCTCAACCTCTCATGTTTGAGCTGTCACCATCAAAGTCTTTAACGAAGATATTACTAATAGTATTAATAATGAATGACCTTGGACAAGCTGTAAGTGTAAACTCAAAGTATTGCCCTGGTCCACATTCCTTTTTTCATTGACCATCTTTGTAAAAGTAACACCACAGCATTTCGCAATCATGCATTTTTTTCCAATCATGCAAAGTACAGTAATTTTTGAGAATCGATTCACCATGCCTTTCACATGCTCATAAAAGAGATTGATTTAGGAACATAAACATATTACCCTATGCAAACTGTACTGTATGCAGTATGTATATGTATATTTAATGTCTTAACTGTGCCTGTTTAAGTATTGAATATTCATATCTAATTTTACCACTGAAAGGAAATCTTAGTAGCTGAGCATAAAAAGAATAGGAGCATACTGCAACGCGTGTGAAGGCCATAAACGATATTAGTTTTGGAACTTAAACATACAGTATATGGCTGGTCTCGGTACTTTAAAGAAAACATACACAAAACATGGTTTCATTATGACCAGAATCGGTCTTGAGATATTTTTAACTTGATTTATAGTATTTGAGAGGTATGTCTTGATACTACGTAAATACTGCTCACGTATATGTTTCTAGGTTTATATTATGCATTTCATACGGTCAAATTACTTTTGAGCAACTGATAAGAAGCGCGAAACGGTATGCCCAGGGCGTTCTAGTTTTCGTTTTGTTTTAATGCAGTGCACTGGATTGATTAGAGATATCAAGTCATTTTTTAAATCTTGTAGTTCGTTTTGTAGAAATGTTACGAGTACATCATCTGTCAACAATTACACAGGTTCTGTTTCCATATTGCGGATTTTGGTTACGTAATATTATTTTCTAATTTCACGTTGTGAATATATGATTTGGGCAAACAGAGCCACAAAGAAGTACATTATGGGTTGTTGTTTTTTTTTTTTGCAGTTTTATCTAGAACAAGGGATGCTTAAACCTTTGTCTGATTCTTGTGAAACTATCCACACGACAGTTACAGTACCTAGGAGTTGACTTCAGTGATGTCACTGATGGGATGTTTCTAAAAATCCATCCTCTGTAAAACATCTTCTCTAGTTGTCCTGCATATGTATTCGCTAATGAAGCTGTGTGTTCTGAGCCTGGATCTCTACATTTCTGTATGAACCAGCTTAGAGGGCTAAAGACAGCTTGCGTTAAAATTGAGTGTAAGGTAATTTATGCTTCTAAAGTCATGGTCATCATTTATTATTGTACTGTGCTGTAAACTTGTTCTGTGCCTAGTTACATTATTTTATAGCTTTATCAAATCTGTACATTGTCTGTCGATTATGTTTCTGTAGTGCTTTTTTAGCCCTCAGAATGTGACCACGCTGGTGGCGCTGTGTGTTAGTTTCTTGACTCCCATGTCACACGGTCTGTGATTGAATCCCATGGAACTATGACTTTATTTTTTAAAAAATGAAAGGTTTCCCTTGGTCAGAGATCAAATAAAACCTCACTCGCACCAAATTTATATTTCTAAATATCACAACATGATCGAATTTAAGTATTTTTAATAACAATGAATAGTCACCTATGCATTACAAAATAAACATTTATATTGATTTGAATCGCGTTTTGATTTAAATCGTAAAGCGTGTTTAAATATATGTGTTTAAAGGCGAAATACTGTATAAAAGCGCTGATTCTTATGGAATGTGTACCGCCGGGGATTCAAAAAAAAATTTTTTTTAATCGCGTATCTCAGGAAAATTGCAGTATAACTTTGTTCATTTTGCCAGAAAGCTCTAAATTGCATTTTGAGTGTGGTTTTTGACTTTTTCTAAATTGCAACTGTAGTGGTTTGATGGGTTTACTGAGACAATTATTAATTGTAGCAGTAATCACGAGGTTGTTCGTTGGGGGTTTTAGAAAATCAATCGTCAGGACAACTACAACGCACACACACGGGTTCAATACACGAGATACATTTATTAATATAAATTGTGCACCAAACATATACTAGTCTGCCTGGATACGAGTGGCAGACCTTACTGTGAGGGTTATCAATATACAAGGTATATAATCTCGAAGAGATGCAAACACAAAGAGATACACAACAGAGAATATATGTCAATGTATATCGTTCGGTTACCAAATCGCTAATCAGTGTTATTACCCACTGTTACTCTAAACTCGGAAGTAAATACATTACTCATGAATTAAATTGATAACAACTTGTGTTGAGGTACAATTGAATTCTCGAGACGCAATGTAGAACATGGGGTTTACTTATCCACTGTGTATGGATTTGGAATTTCCCGGCACGAACACCAAACCAGCTGACAGGCTCTGTTGCAGCCTCTGTTCCAGCGGTTGTCCAATGGGCATTGTCCCGGCGTCCTCTGGCTACCGGCCAACCAGTCGAGGTGCAGCTCGGAGTAGGACGGGCGGAGGAATCTAACTGCGGCACGCAGGGCAGTCATTGCTCCGAAGGGATCTACCAGCAGTCCGGCTGGCTAGTAGAAAGTCTCTATGCACAGAGTGTGACTGCGAGTCCTCACAAGTCACTCTTTTGCCTGGGAAGAAGCTGGTTCGTTCCCAGTCCAGCGCTGCTTCTGAATAAGCTATTCAGGTTGTCGACGAGGGTCCAACTGTAGGCTGCCGTTGATCAAGTGGAGCATTCACGTTGGTAGAATTCTGAGTACGTACGGGATCCTCGGCCTCGCGCTTAGAACAAAGTCCAAGTCTCTTTGCAGACAACAGCAGTTGTCACGTGATTGTCTCTGAGGATGCGCGAAAATGGCCAAGGAGAGCCCCGATCTGAGCTTGCGCTCCCTTTTTGACCAAGACACAGATGTGTGCTGATTGGTTGAGAGTTTGGCGGGCATTGGAAACCCACGTGGTATTACCACGCCCTGCCAGTCCCTGATTGGTTGGTCAAGATGAGATATAAGTCACTTACTCTTGACACTTAGGAATGCAGTCCAGATGTCCATTCGGCACTCCCTAGACTGATAGGCGCCAATGGATGACCATTGATCATGATAGACAGGCTTAGCTAAGTGCATCCATGTCTGGGAGCTTGTTCCTTATCAAAAGAAAACATCTTAAATCAGCCTGCATGAATACTTTCTCTGTGGCTGCACCACAGAGATGGAGGGTGAGATGTGGCCTCCTTTAGGAAAGCATACCAACGCTTAATTCTGTCTTATTAACAAGCATTGCCGCTACATATCCCCCCTTTTTGAAGGTCACGAGGTCCTGAGGCGTTGTTGCCTTCAAAACAAAAACAGAGTTAAGTGATGTCTGTTGTACCACGGTGGATTCTACCATCCAATATTCACATTACCTCTCGAGAATTTGTACAGGAAATAGTGTTGGAAAGAACACTGCGTATACCTGCTCTCAGTTATAAGGTACATAGAAATGAGCTTAAACTTCTGGCAGTTCACTATCAGTATCGGATAGCTCTGCAGCAGGCAGACATTTGGGAGTGGTTACCTGATTTCGGTGATAAACCATTGCTCCCTTTGTCTCATTCAAACTACCCCGCAAGGCTTTGTTACAAGAGAACAGCATCCAACACATTACCCCAGCCATGATTCAGCTACCCAGCAGAAGTGTCAAGATGACCACGTTTACTGTTCCTAGCGCCCCAGAGGATCCACAACGACTTGGGTGCTTGGGACCTACCAGTGTAGTTTTTAAGTTTGTGTCGTTGATAACAAATTCGAATACCTGTACACCCTCAAGACTTACTGTCTCTTGGATTCTCTCATCCAAGTTAACGCTGTGTCCTCTGAAAGCGTCCACAATCTCGAGTTCCGTTTCATACAGTTCTGACTCCAGGTGAAATAGTGCTAAATCGTTGAGATGCACTATAGCTCCTTCAGGAACTTGTAGAAAAACTGTTTGATTGGGTAGCTGCACTTCGGTAGCTGTATCATGTCTGTCATAGGTTATTGTAACGGTTAACTGTGGTGTGCTGACCAGCCAATTCTTTCCCACCTGCTCAACCTGGGGTTCGTTAACCTCACTTTTGCTCGTCACTGTGGCTTTACACTTTTCAGTGGCAGCACCCTTTCTGATTCCACACAACCTCTGAGTTGTGTCCCTAAGGAATGGCTTACTTGGGCATACCCAGTGGATATCCTTGGTTCATATACACAGTTCCAGGTTTGGAACAAGGTACAAATTTGGATCATCCTCCTGGTAAGCTACGAGGGGTGGGGTGCTCAACTTCACATGCATGTCCCCCCTCCAGCCAACGTTCGGTATAGACTTGAGTCTATAGATATGCATGCTACTCACGATGGGAAGGTTCAACAGGAAACCTATTTCCTTGGCTTCGGGGTTGACATGTATGGGAATGGCACTGCCTAGACTGTATGCAAGATGTACTTGCAATGGCTGCATCATCTCGGAAGTGGTTGTCCTCAGTACTTCTTCTACTAAGGACAGTGGAACCAAGTAGGCTGGAATCTGTCCCATGGCTAGGCTAGTTACCGTGGCACTAAGCTCACTAAGCAGGTCCTGCATCAGCATTCTGACCTGTTGCACATAAGCATAGTCCCACTGTAACACGTCGACAATCCTGCCCACGGTGTGGAGGGTGTTATTTAACACTGCTGCGTGAAGGTTTACTGCTAAAATTGTGCCCTGTAAGGTTTTCCCTAGGCTTTCCAGCCGCTGCTGGTGTTGATACAGCCTGTCATAAATTTCTGGCATTTCCTTACGTAACCCAGACACCTGACTTCTCAGGGTGGTCAGGGTGACAGTGTTAGCAGCAAAAAGACCCGCTGAAAATAGTGAACCCACGGCGGAGGCCGCAGCAATCAGACCCCCCAAGAACCTTTTGGGGCGGCTGAGGCCTGTCATCTCCTCCTGGGTGACTGTTGCCTTCCTTAGCTGGCGGAGCATGTGAATAGTGTCTAGCTGGGCATGCCATATAGTATCCCCAGCCCACTGCCTACCATGATAGGACACCCTACTGTTCATGTTGATGTGCTTCCGAAACACATCATGTGGGTCCAGCCGTATATACATTTGCTGAGTATATGTTCTGCAATATGTTAACAACAATCCGGGAGCGTCCTGCAGGACTATGCCGGTAGGAGGACCGGGTGTCGAGGCGATCCACAGTACTGTCAGGACCAGCCATGGCAGTTTTAGGATTCCCATTCTGGAGCACAGATGAGGCACATGGTACAGTTCCACTTTAATTTTGAATATATTTTCCTAGCAGGACCTACACTACAGTACCTAACTACCTGCAGCTACAAAGGGGAACCCCCTTCTTTGATCGGGTTTAGACTTTTAACCCTATTCTGTGTCCTCCGGCGCCATTTGAGGTGGGTGATACAACCGGAGGTGGTTGCGATGCACCCACTTGTGGACCAGAGATTGCCTTCCCTTTTCAATCCGAATTCGATAAGCTACCGGTGATACCTTATCGACAATCTCGTGGGGTCCTGTCCAACTGGGTAAGAACTTCCGGGCCACTCTTGTGGGTTTGGCAAATTGGAAGTACAGGACCTTGTCTCCTACTTGGAGTTCCTGGTTAACTGCCTTTCGGTTATAGTATGCTTTCCCACCCTCTGCACTCCTTCCCAGATTGTTCTGGGCAAAAGCAAAGGTTGCCTGCAGATGTGCTCGCAGGTCTGACACATACTGATGGGCTGTAGCAGCCCCTGTTGTGCTCAGGTCCTCCACCCCATAAAGACAGTGTAGAGGAAGAGTCATCTTCCGACCTGTCATCATCTCAAAAGGTGGGACCCCTGTAGAGCAATGGGGCGTAGCTCGGATGGCCATAAGAACCAGGGTTAGCTTAATGTCCCAGTCCCTACTGCTGGTGGAGACAAACTTTTTGAGCATACTAACCACCGTTCGGTTTGCCCTTTCTGCCTGGCCCGAGGATTGAGGGTGGTAGGAGATATGCAACTGGGCCTTGACCCCAAGCATATTCCACAGGGTTGCCATTACTGTAGCTGTGAAATGGGTTCCCCGATCCGAGTCCACGGTCAGGGGGAGTCCCCATCGACTGAACACATGGTTCACCAACATCACTGCAGTTGTCTCTGCCGTGTCGTTGGGTGCTGGGAGGCACTCAATCCATTTTGTGAATGCACACATAACAGTGAGGAAATATTTGTTCCCTCTGGATGACCTCACCAGCGGCTCCACCCAATCCATTTGTAGATTGGACCAGGGGAATGTCATGTCCTTTTTCTGGAGTGATGCACGGTGCAAGGGCTGTGATGGTTGGAACTGGCTACACGTCAGACATCCCTTTACATACGCGGCGATGTCTCGGCCCATGTGAGGTCAGAATGCCACCTGCTGGATAGTGTCGTACGTGGCCTTGATTCCCCGGTGACCCCCACAGGGTTCATCATGAGCGTGTTGGATCATGACCCCCCGATGACAGCGGGGAACTACCCACTTTGGGACACCTTGTGCAACTGGTACACAAACCAACAACCCCTTTATAATTTTTAGGTTGTCTTTCACCTCTGCCAGCTCCTTCAGCTCCGGAGACTGGCTCAGCACCTGCTCCAAAAGAGGTTGATGCACTGGGTCAGCGATATGCTGATACATTTGCCCAATTGCTGGGTTCTGTTTCTGCATTTCCACAAGATCGGTGTTAAAACCCTGGGACCCAAGCACTACAGATTGATTGTCAGCTCCGACATCCTGTCTAGCCCTGCTTCGGGTGACCGCCTTGACCTCAGCCACGGTTTCTGGGGGTAGCCATTCCTGCTGGAACTGCCAGGGATCAACCTCTAAGGCGCCAGATTTGGCCAGCCGGTCGGCCTCATCATTCCCGTCTTTGTCGGGTCCCTTCACCTGGGAGTGTCCCTTCACCTTCCTCCAGTAAACCATCATTCCAGCCTCGGTCGTGAGCTTGTCACTGGCCAGGAACAACTCTTTGTTCTTTACTTCCTTGCCCCGGGCATTTTTCATGCCGTTACCCTTCCAATACGGAAGATGGGACACGAAGCTATGTCGGGCGTAGTTTGAGTCACTACAGATAACAAACTGTTTAAGACCATTTGTCAGGGCCTGCTGGAGGGTGATCAGCACCCCAGCTACTTCCGCATACTGACTAGTCTTTGGTCCTAGCTTATAGCCCACAGGGAGTATTGTCTTGCCAGGCTACTCCTACCCCTGCTAGCGCCTGCTGTTCGTGGCGAAAAGAGCAACCGTCAACATAGGCCATGGGTAAGCCCTGGCCCACGTTCTCATCGTAGTACCGATGATTGTTCGGTAGCTCAGCAGCGGGAATTGTTTCTGGAGCTTCCATGTCAGTGTCACAGCCGTGACACACTTGGCCCAAAGCCAGGCCCTGTCCCAGGTACATTTTCTTGCTCTGTGCATAACGTACCTCTATCTCATAGCCTTGTAGGGCCATCATCCATGCCACAATCCTGCTATTTGACACCCTGCCCGCTTTCAGTCTCTGGCTATGCAGGAATGTCACAGGTTGGTGGCAGGTTTCGATGATGATCTTTTGTCCCCCAACATAACTATGGAAGTGTTCTACCGACCAGACCGTAGACAACAGGGCCTTCTCGCAGTCCAAGAACTTTTGCTCCACTGGGCTCAGCGCTCGACTGGCATACGCCACCACCCTTCTCTCTTGGTCATATTCCTGACTCAGAGCAGCCCCAAGGCAGTGCTCTGAGAACCCTGCTTCAAGGTAGAAGACCTTATTTTTGTCAGGGTAGGCCAAGCACAGGGCACTACCGAGTTTGCGCTTCAGCTCCATCACAGCCTGTTCTGGGGAAGGCCCCCACTCAAAGGGCACGTCTTTCTGCAACAGCTTGTGGAGGGGCCTTGCTATTTCAGCGTAATCCTCAATGAACTGCCAGGAATAATTACATACTCCCAGAAAGCTGCACAGTTCAGACAGGTTAGTGGGTGACTTCATATTCTGGATAGCTTGGACTCTGCTGGACTGTGGCTGTATGCCTTGGGCTCCAACCAATAGTCCCACGTACTCCACTTGGGTCCTACACCACTGTCCCTTAGCCAGGGACAGTTTGGCCCCTGCACGGGAGAGCTGGGTCAACACATGCCTGATCTCGGCCATGTGTTCTTCCCAGGTCTGACTCCGCATCAGAATATCGTCCACATAGACCAGGTTGCCCCTGGCTGCTGCATCACTCATGGCTTTGTGCAGAAATATGTTAAACTCCGCTGGGGAGTTGGAATACCCAAAGGGGCATCGATTCCAGGTGAACTGCCTGTTTCCAAAGGAAAAGGCCAGTTTGTACTGGTCTGTCGGTTCTACCTTAAGGGTCCAGAACCCATTGGCCACATCCACTGTGGTGAAATATTTTGCTGTTGTCACCTTGGCTAACTCCTGATCTAGGTAGATCATTGGTCATCGTGACAAAGGAACCTGTTTATTCAGCTGCCGGTAGTCAATGGTCAGACGCCACTTACCATTGGGTTTCAGCACGGGCCACAGTGGGGAGTTATAAGTGGAGTTACACTCCCTTATGATCTAACGCTCTAGTAGAGCATCCAACGTCTGCTTTATGGACTCGTATGCCGTGAGGGGAATGCGATACTGCCTGACATAGGTTGGGCGGGCGCCAGGGGCCGTGGGAATGCGCACTGTGTGCAAATCGGTCACCCCGCAGTCATAGGCGTCCCGTGCAAACACTTCCTGGAAATCCTGGAAGATCTGACGCAGCTGCTGATGCTGGCTTTCCGTTTCCAAGGCATCTGGCTTACCAACCTGTTCCTGTACCTGCTCTAGGAACCCCACTTTTGATGGCATGGCGGTATCCTGGGTCGCACACCTGCTCGGTTCCCCCCTCCCTGGCCAAGGGACCAGGGAGCTGCCCCAGCACAGGGATGGCCAGTTCGAAATCATAGAAACCATTGTCAATTACCAGTCCCATGTCAGTGCGAGCAGGGATTTTGACATCTGGTTTTGGTATGTTCTGCACCAACAGGCAGGTGGCTCGGCCATTCCGTTCCAGTCTGGGTGTACCACAGACTGCTAGGTTCAGTCTGATAAACTGAGCTGATGGTTGGAAGAAAACCATCTCAGCATCCATTCTCTGTCCCTTCTTTAGGACAAGACGTACCGGAAACCCTGCTGTTGACGCTGGAATGATCAGGTCCGATTCGTTTACTACCTGGCAGGCCTGAGGAATCGTCTGACCTGACCAAATGTTCTCGGGGTCGCCGCTTAGAGATTGGGCATCTGGGTTCACCCGTGTCCACAGCACACTGTTTACTGTGTCCAGCTGGGCGCCCAGTCGAACCAACAGGTCTGCACCAATACAGACCGAATGGGTCAGCTGAGGTGCTACCTGGAAGTAATGAGCAAACTTCCTTTTTCCGATGGAGATGGAACCTACACAGCTTCCTTTGCTCCAAATGGACCTATGAGGTGGGGGTGCCCACCACAGAACCTGTGACTGCGTCACCAGGGTCACCTGATGGCTTCGCGACAGGTCCTTGAACAGACCTTCACTGATTATGGACTTCTCAGAGCTGAGGCTGAGAATTACATAATCAACCTGCACTTCTGCCACCTGGACCCCTCCCACCACCATGGGGTGGTAGTCCTGGTCCCCCTGAGGTACCAGGGCGCACAGAAAGGACTCCCATTCATTACCGGACAGGGAGATCCACTCTCTTTCAGGGATGAAAAAGGGGTATGCTTTACCTGGCAGGTCAAGCAGCTGCTCGGAGCACTGTTCCTGTAGTTGGGAGACCGTGGGAGTGCTGGCCTGGGCAGGATTCCCTGTAGTTTTGGAAAGCAAGAAGAGACATTTATTTCTCGTCCAGAGGAACCAGGAGGAACCTCCAACTCAGCTATAGTGTTCAGTGGGCACTGTGTGAGCACAGCATAACCACTGAACCCCCCTTTTTGCTGTCCGACAGGCTTAGGGTTTTCGACCTGAGCCCACAATTTTCCACGCTGGCAGTCCACCAGAGGCTCCAGCCTGTCAAGCAAGTCTTGGCCAATGAGTAGTGGCTTTGTTTTAAACCTAGAGATGTGAACAGGATGCACCACGTTCACTGTCCCGAACCTAAGTGCCACCCACACTCGGTGTGTGATCCTGGCATGATCCTGGGTATAGCTGGAAATATCTATCTTACACGGTTCTACCTTAAGTCTGATGCCTTTTCCTTTCGCTACTCGTTTGAGCTCGCTGAGTAGATCGGCTGACATCAAACTAATTTCAGCCCCAGTGTCAATCAGTGCTTCTCTATCTAAGACGTTTTCAAGAGAAACCTTGATATAAATACGCCTTGCTTTGCCTTTCTGGCTGAGATTCCCTAAGAATTGTTGGAAGCCTGCCTTTTCTTTGACTTCAGGGGCGGGGTCAGCGCCCAACAGAGTCACAGCCTTCTTCCAGGCAGGAACACTCCCACCCAATCAGATAGAATAAGGGAGGGGTTTGGGATGGATCCCCGCCTCCTCCAGTGAGAAGGGGCGTGGCCCCCCTAAGCTCATTCACGCTTCCAGGGCATTCGGTGCGGAAGGTTTACCCTGTCTTGATCTCTCAAGCAGGGATTGTTCAAGCCTGGCCAGGCGGGCTGCAGTCGACTCACTTCGTCCAGCCTTATGATAGGCTCTGCTTGAGCCCTTGCCTTCCCCGTAGCGCTCACGGCGGCTCTGATGCTTAGTGCGGTCCTGCCTGCCTATTTTGTGCCGGGGCTTAGCGGGCTCAGGAACCTCAGCTACCTCGAGCTGAGGCAAGTCGTCAACCCTGCTGGCTTTAGTGGCGAACACGGCCGTTTTAGCAGGTTTTCGCTCTGAGGAAGCAGAGACTTCAGCTCCCCAGGCTTTTTGAGCCAACCTTCTAATGTCAGCCATTTTCATCGCTTTTGCAACAGTGTGCAATCACAATCATTTTCCTGACTGAGGGATGCAGATTATCAATGAATAAACCTTTGAAATTCACCGTCTCTTTGCAACCCTCTTCATTCCGCCCTGCAAAATAAGTGCGCCTAAGCCTCTCATAATAGTCGCGAGGGGCTTCAGCTTTTTCGTGCTTGATATGGTGCGCAGCGGCCACGGCAGATATGGGATCGATAAAAGCCGAAAATTCTCTGATCATTGCCTGACACAGCTCCTCAGAGCTATTACAGACCTCCGGTCCTTGTCTAGACATCCACTCGTGGACCGCTCGGCTGGTACTTTTCCTTACTAACATAGCCTTTTCCTGTTCGGACGCTTCGGGCATAAACTGCAAAGTATATCTTAGCTCATCGATGTAGGTTTCCACATTATTCCCATTATGACGTGTCAAACCTTTCTACATCTTTGGCTAACTGCCTCAGGGAGTGGAGGTTAATTTTTACGGTTTCTCCGCGGGCAGGGAGACGGCCGTGATCAGGAGAAGGGGGTCTATGCCTGAATTGACTCGCCCTTGCGTTTCGCGCAGTACTCGGTGATCTCCCCCATGCCGATCCGACCACAGACCCTGGCCGGGAGAAACCTCCTCCCGGCGCGCTGGGTGAGTGCTCCGGGCTGCTAGGTGGGCTGGCATGCAAGTGGGATCTAGCCTGTTTTGCTTCCAGTACGGCAGCATCTAACTCCTTTTGCCTTTCCTGGCTGAGCTCATTTAAACTCTCAATTTCTTTTTCTTTCAAGCTCGCTTCCAGGTCTCTCCTCGCTACCTCAGCTGCAGTTTTTCTAGCAGACAAGTCATCTAATTTACCTAAAACTTCCCTGAGTCTGTCTTCACTTTCCTCATTTTTCACTCTCTTTTCTCTGATTATATGCAAAACTCAACTCGCTCCGCCTTATATCTTTCTAGCTTTCCCTGAAGCTTTTGAAACTTTGTCAGCTCGGACAAAGACAGTTCCAGCTGTTTAGCTAGATTTAAGGCGAAACTAGATAGGACCTGAACTGCGTTCACGGACCCTCCTGTGTTGAGCTGGTTCGCTACCTTAGCTACTAAATCTACTTGCAGCTTCTCAATATCATCAAAGTTCAACTTTTCGATACCGCTCCAGTAACCAGGATTGTCGTCACTAGAAAAAGTACTTATAAGCGACTCCACTTCAGACATTTTAGCAGCCATTGTCATTACGTCAGAGAAACTTTAAGAGTATTACTTTTTTTTTTCTTTTACCAAAATAAAGTATGGAATTTAAACACCCGAGCAGAAGGATTTCCAATCAGCACACTTTAGACTAAACGCTAGAAAACAGGGGGATTTCTTTACGCAGTTATCGGCACACCCGGTATTTGCGTATAGAAGCCGCGGTGCTGTGCTGAACTTGAACTCACAGCAATATCAGTTATTCTGTGCGATTGATTCTCATTTCATTCTAAACTCGCTCGCCCGGGGACGCCATTAAATGCAGTGGTTTGATGGGTTTACCTGTTTTGAATACATCTAATTAAAGAGGAGACACTTGTGTATCGCCTCCTTTTAAACTTGTAAAAAAGGAACATTCCAATGTTAATGCGACACGGAAGATTTTATTAATAATGTAGTGAATTTGGGTTTGCAGAGGACGGACACAGAGACTCAGACTTTGTGGAGTGAAAAACGGTGCTTTATTTCTTTTCGGCACAACCAGCCAGCCAGCACTCCCACGCGCCAGCCAAGAGAGAGAGTGTGCCAGAGAGAGTGAGTGAGTGAGAGAGAGAGAAAATAGAGAGAGCAACACAGGGGTGTGAAAACAGGGAACTATTTACACGAAAAGGGGCAATCTCCCCAGACTGTACACCCGTTTCACAGTGGGTCAGCTGCACTGGTCAGCGGCTTTCCTAATCTCCCTGACCACTACCACTCTCGCCCTGTCCCTCACCGTGTACCCCAGCCGAGCAGTCTTTGGCAGTAGCGCCGGGCAAATGCGTTACATAATATAGGGCTTTCGGGCTCACATGGGTTTGCGCCCTACACACTCTGGTACCACTGTGTACATACAGTACGAACATGTTGTGATATTTAGAAATATAAAAATGTCAATATAGTGTCAAGAATATTTGTTATTTTAGTTTTTCAAAGAAATGTTTATTTCTTAAAAGAAAACTCATGGCAATTTGATTTGAACACATGACGTCAGTTAAGCCATCACAGCACAGACACACTCACATAGCAGGCAATGAACCAGCCGTACACACATCAATAGAAAGTCTTATACTACTGTTTGTGCTACAGTACCTGAATATAATTATTTTGTTATTATTTTCTTTAGATACGTGATTCCATATTATATTCCCTATAAATCAATTTTTGCCCAACTAGATTTGCAGAAAAGCTTAAACTTCTAAACTTGCTCATTTACAGCCTATGCATGCTTTCATTTTTTTTGTTTCTTGGGATACTCCTGCATGTTTTTAACTTCCTGCAACCACCTTGTGCTACAGGCAAATAAAATGCTCTTGACTCCCTGTGTGCTGTAATTGGCTCTTGTTTCCCACTGAGAAGTCCCACTGAGTGATGATTCACCAAATTTGATGATATTCATATATCCAGAAAAAAAAGGATAAGATCTTTGCAATAAGTGAGATCTCAAGTAAAGGAGATCCCAAATTGGAGAAGGTCCCTGGATCAGTGGGAGACCCGTGTAGTGTGCTCTCTGAAGGCACCAGTTCTGTAGGGTTTGTGCATTTACGGGGACAATTATTAATTGTAGCCGTAAATCACAAAATGATTCTTTTGATAGCCTTTGAATCCAACCATGCGATATAACTCAAACAACGCACACACACACGGGTACTAATACACGAGGAAACATTTATTAATACATAAAATATGCATATAAACCTAAGAGATCTTATCGAGAGGGTTATCAGAATACAAAAGGTATATATTCAGTCAGTTACGAAGTGTTACATATATCAAGAGGACATACGTTCAGTATATAATTCATTTAGACCGTTTCGTAAATGAACTTGGTTATAACTTCTACATTGGATACTCAAAACAAGTACATAACTCTTAGGAATTAAATTGATATCAACTGGTTGGGATAACAATTGAATACTCTTCTTGTTATAAACTTTTTAGTTGCAGATAAACACATTCCAATCAATCCCCATCAAATGGGAATCCAACTTGCAAGCTAAAAAACTTCAATATAAAGAGCAAATCAGTTTTCAAATATATTCTTCAGGGCTCAATGTATATCCATTCAAAAAGCCTTATTTTGGAGCAATCCCAGATTACATGCCAGTGATGGCTTTTTTGGTTTCCACAGAGTCTCCAACACTTAGAGATACCAAAGTATGATGTGCTTTATAGTTATAAAGAATCGGACAGTGTTTTTCCAACAAAACTTGCGCTCAATAACTGTGGGTTGATACATCTCCTTTGAAATTCACAAAATTTCAAACCACTCATCATTTGAAATCTTGAAATAATTTTATTTCTCCCACTGTATTTTATATACTCTTTATAATGTATTTTCTTTTTTATAAGACCCTTTTACAATGTACAGATGCAGCCAATCAAAGTGCGCAGTACAAACCCGTACTGCACGCAACTACCTAGCTCATACCGCAGTACGTGATTGGCTGGCCAAAATTAACAACAGGGGCACTCGTGATGCATTGGTTGGTAGAGAAAAGATTTAATCATTTATCCGCTTAGTATTGAATATTTATATGGAATTTTACAACTAAAGGGAAATTTTAGTAGCTGAGCATAAAAAGAAAAGGAGCATAACACATCTGGTTATGGAAGGTCATAAACGATATTAATTTAGGAACATAAAAAATATTATGTAAACTGTACTGTGTATGGCTGGTATTGGTAGTTTAAAGAAAAAATACACACCAGTATTCCATTTCTCCCTAAACATTTTAAGCATCAAAGTCTTACATGTATTTTTTCGGAAATGTTTTTACGTGCTCCTTCTGACCATATTACTATACGTTTATATACTTTGTGAAAATTGATTGTTTAAACCTTTTCTATAAGCGTGAGGTAGGGTGTTCAAATCCAGCAATTGCTATGGGTTTTCTTTTAACAAATAAACATTTCTTTGAAAATCTAAAATAGCAAATATTATTGGCATATTGATTTTTTTATATTTCTAAATATGCACCTGGCACTGCGGCTGAGGAGCGCCTGGCTGGGTCTCTCTCGAAAGCGTGATAGGATCAACGAAATGCTGTGGTGTTACTTTTTGTCAATGAAAAAATAAAGTATTTTTGTTTACAAAGATGGTTAAAAAGAATGTGGACCAAGGTAATACTTACAGCTTGTCCAAGGTAATTCATTATTAATACTATTAGTAATATCTTCAGTAAAGACTTTGATGCATAAAATATTTCTGCATTATTAAAATATGTATGATAAAGGTGGTAGGTTGTGGCGTACTTTTGTCCAACTGAGCAATCTTGCTTTCAGAAAATATACCAACTTTTTAATATATCATAATTAACATTCTGTAATATATAGTTTACATTTAAAAGTCTAAAGAGTACACAACTTAAATTCTTAATTGAATAAAGATTGTCCCTCAGCAGTGATCAGGATTCAAAACCGGGTGTTTTCTGGTGACAGCTCAAATGCTGTACATGAGAGGTTAAGCTTTATTAGCTCACCTGGTGGTTTTACAAGGTGATTCCAGATACTATTAACATCATGATCTAATTTGCATATGGTACATTGCGGTATGACGCAAAATGACGCATTTGGATGTGACACGCCCGCTCGTTTTGAATGGCTGCATCAGTAGATATGACATCTTTAATTAGTACAAATCTATAGGTTCCAGTAAACACTATATTGCTGACAATAACCAGTTCACATTTTTAATATTGTTATTAACAGTACTAATACGAATAGTAGATAGCTGTAAAAAAATATTTTTCAATTTGTATCTCTCTTTTAAAAGCTGAAAACATTGCAACTGATATTTATCCATTATAGTAAAAATGCTGTTATTGCTTTTGTTATCCAGATATTAAATCTATTATTCAATCTATAGTAAACTCCCTCGTTTCTAGCAGATAAGAGAGGGAGGGGCTCCGGTTACTGTTACTATCCAAAACACTGCAGTGCATATGGGATACAAACTTAAAACTTATGATACAGGCATATTGGATAGTGATATTTATTTTATAGTGTTTATTTATTTTGTCTTTCGCATATTGTTTGAATACCTCTGGTTTATTTGCTGAAGACAAACCTACACAAAAGCCTTCTCAGCATCTAAACATATCAGAGAAACTTTTAAGTTAGATTGTTGAAAATGGTTAATAATATGCAACATGGGTCATATGTTATTGTAGGTTTGTCTATTTTATTAGAACTGAAGTAAGATGTACTTTGGTTTTGTTTTTTCTTGCGGGAAACAAGACTTCGGCTTTATTTTTCTTTGCACGCAATAAACTCATCTGTTTAACTTCATCTCGGGATCCAGAACCATATTCTTTCTGTTACAACAATTTTGGCATAGTCGGCGGATGCTCCAGAAGGCGCAGAACTTCCCATCGGCAGGAAAAACGGTCAACGCACACATTACTAAGAGGTAAGGACTCCTCTTTTATTTAAAAGTCCCGACTCTCTCTGACTGATTGGGAAGTCTCTGCTCCCTGCGAGAATCACCCGAGATGATGGAGTAAACGTGAGTTCCTGAATTCCTCTGGCCCAGGGAAGACACTGGTGTATGTAATGGATGGTTTGCTGTAAGCCCAGGATTTGGTCTGGCAGAGGGTGATTCGCGGTATTGTGTACAGGCATTCGAAACTGGTATATGCCTTAATTGCGCGTGGAGTTTTTGGACAGGTTTTGGACCTTTACCGCGAAGTTCAGGACTGGTGTGGGCCTTAATTGCGCCCGGAGTTCTGAAGATCAGAACTGGTCTGGGCCCTAATAGCGCCCGGAGTTTGGAGGCTCAGGATCGGTGTGGGCCTTAATTGTGCCCGGGGTTCTGAAGCTGAGTGATGCATTAAATGCATGTATAATCCAGGATTGGTGTGGGCCTTAATTGCGCCCGGGGTCCTGAGATTAGCTACGCCTTGATTGTGCACGGATTGGCGTGGCGTGGTTTTTGTTTTAAAGGGAACAGGAATACATTGTTTGTGAATACATTTACGCATGCAAGACACTAACATAAACACACCTCATAATAAAAGAGCAAGGCACTAAGTAGCAGGATTTAAAGGACGCTGAGATCCAAGAATCGTCCTAATTGAGCTCAGTGCTTAAGCCCACCCCGGGGCAAAAGCAGCGATGCTGGCGTTCTGGGGATGGTGAACTACTGATCAAGGAAGGGGGTTTTCGAGGTCTCATTCCCTGCCTGTGAACAGTGCGGTGTAAGTCCTCTCTTAAGGCTCTGAGAGGTATTTAGAGCTGGAGGTAACAGACACCTTAGCTGAATGAGTGCAGGAATGCACAGGTTTTTCAAGTGAAAGCATCCCCCTACTGTATGAGCTGTTACCTCACACACGACAAAGTAACTCTCAAAGAGACCGAACATGTGTGCTAACCGGTGGTTTGAGAAAGTGGTGGAAGGGTCAGTTTATATATCGGAAAAGTGCAAGTTGATGGAAAAGAAGGAGAAATATATGGGAGAAGCTGAGTTTGTCAGAGGGAGTTTGGGGCGAAGATGCCTGTAAAGAAAGCATTTGAGTAGTGATTGGCAAAAGCACAAGCATGTAGCTACCACCCTGGTGCACGGCCGGCACCAGTGGTGGCAGATACATGAGAGAAAAAAAAAGAAAGAAATTGGAATGTGATTACTAAAAAGTATGTTTACGGAGAGAAAAAAACCCAAAAGAAAAGATACTTTACTCGCTACAAAGAGTATGAACAAAAGCAAAAAGAGGCTATGCAGGAGGTTCGAAAGCTGAAAAAGGGGTACAGACTGTCAGACGGGTGTTTGGTCTGAGCAGGACTGTTAGAAAGTGTCTGAGCAGTGGTGAAAAAATAAATAAACAGACGGATGATAAGTGATGTCGAGTTTTATGAGAAGTTACGCTGTTAAAAGGAAAAAGGATTCACGTAGAAGTGTAACAAGAATACAGCACATTGTGGTACGAAGAGAAAAAAATATATTCTCGATGTGTATGTGTGTTTTATGAATTTGTGTGCCGGCATGTATGTGTGTAACTGTGAGTTTTGGTAAACTAAAATGATGGTGCGAGTGTGTTTAGCCAGCCGGACTGGCTAGAGACGTAACTCAAGAGACTTGACGAAAATCAACTTAAAGAGATTGGAAAATATGAGAGCGTCTGAAACGTATAAGTACAGGACAGGTGGACTTAAACCTAAAGTGCACTGTAAATGGGGTGTCAGTTTCTCTGTTATGGGATACTGGAGCACTACTGTCATGCTTGTTTCACTCCTCTGTTCAACAGTGTGCTATAGAGTGCTATAGATGGGGAGATGGCAGGAGGCCACAGGAGTATTGGGGCAGCAAGTTTTACTTGCTGAGTACCAGATTTTAACATTCATGTGTACTTATCATGTGAATGTGGTTGGTTTTATCCCAGATCTATTGGGGTGAGATGTTATGCATGTTATGAGAGGAATGACTGTCCAGAACCGGGTATCACGTGGCTTCAACTGACTGTGACTGTGATCACTCAGTATGATCAGTATTCCCCTGACGAGGAAACCCACAAGTCTGAGTTGCTTCAGGTTTAGACTGTCTAATATTAAGCAGTGTTGATAAGGTCCTTTTGTGTCTAGCAGTGTATAATTTTAACAGGGCCTAGGTGCAATGTTTTTACGGGGTGAGCACAACTTTTAACAGATCTGCTTAAGGGGGGGAGTGCAGTACAAGGACAAGATTGCCTTGGTTCCAGCAGCAAAAGCCACCTGTAATAATTTGAAACAAGCTCTCTTACAGGTGCTGAGATTGGGGTTTCCTCAGATGGATCAACCATTCCTTTGAATCTAAGTGTGGAAAAAGGGTTCTGGGCAGCTGTGCTTATGCAGGAGCATGGAGGTAGGCACTATTATACCATTAGATGCTGTATCCAAAAGGTGGGGGACCATGAAAAGTTAAGAAAATGTAATACGGTTCACTGATGGGTCTTCTCAGAGGAATGAGGGAGAACAGAGAACAGGCCAAGCTGTTACAACAGAATTCGAGGTGCTAACGACCAGAAAATGCCTCTCCACTGCCTCAGCGCAGCAAGCCAGTTTAGAGCCCTAATGGAAGATAGTAAAAAGAAAGATGTTAAAGGGTTACTGTATATGTATATAATGTATGTATTTGTTGCATGTAGGCCACAATTCTGGATGGCTATGGAGAAATAGGATTCTCTCACAACGGCAGGGACTCCAGTTAAGAATACTGGATTTGTCTCTGAACTGATTTGTAGGTTTACAACTGCCGACTGAAGTAGCTGAAGTAAGGTGTAAATAACACAATAAATAAAGAATTCCGGTAACTCAAGGTAACAACTGAGCAGATGCAGATACCAGACGAGCGGCACTGGGAGAGCAGGAGTCTGAGACTCCTGTGAAACCTCTATTGGGGAAAAGGGAGAATTCAGGTTGAGGCCTTTAATAGATGTTTAATAGTGGTTAGAAAATGTGTAAAGAATATGGGGTTGTATGATGATGGGGTGTGGGCTGGCAGATACCCAGGTGTATGACAAAGATGATCCCGTGGTGAGGACTGCCCTGCCCCTTGGATACTCATCTAGGGGTATACTACACTGGGAAGGTGTGCCAGGTTGTAATCGCCTCATTGGGGTGAGGTGGAAGTTACATTGCCCAGATCACCCACAGTCTAAAAGACCAACAAAGGAAATATCAACCGAAGGAACACTGTGGGTAGATGCTAACTGCGGATAAAGCAAATGGAACTGTGAGACTTAGCCCATTTTGGGTCATCACGGGCAGCCAAAGAAACTCCCTGGAGGCCAAGTTTGGCTAATGGACTATTGAATTTACTAAACTCTCTATTACAGTATTGTAGGTTTATTAACTGAAGCAGTGCACAGGGCTCGTGAACAGGTGCTGGACGCTTGGGGACCTCCAGTAGAGGGGAGACATGACCGGATACCTGGCGAGTGGGTGTAGGTGAAGAAGAGGTACCCTGCCAGACGTTGGTATCCTGCTGGGAGGGAATATCAAGTGCCACTAATTACTGACTGTGCCATCTGAGTGACAGGAGGAGATCGCTGGACCCACGCATCGCACTTTCACCAAGCTCCTGCACCAGAGACTGAGTGAACAGAAAGAAGGATGTTATTACCATTTCTATGTCTGATGCTTCCTAAGGTGGACCAACAGTGTGCTTGTTAGGCCTGAAGAGCATTACTGGGGATATGGTATCAATAAATTCTGGGTGTTGGCATATCTATCAGCCAAAAAATGATAATCAGAGTTGGGTCAATATTGCTATTCCAAGATCTTGACGATAGATCTCGACATGGCTGAGGTCTGCGTTTGGGTCCTGGGGTAGGACTTTATTTAATTGTAGGATTAGGATTGTTTTATGTGTATAAATGTAACTATGACTTGTATGAAAACATCAATCACATCTTGTTGTAACCGTGGAACGCACAATGTCATGGCAATGCATGCCTGGTCTCCTAGAAAGGAAAAACCTGCCCTGACATTGTATGTGTTAAAAAATAGGCAGTACTGACGTATGCCATATTTTTTAAGGGGGGAATTAAGTTAGATGTGAAGACAGGGTTAATTTTAAGTCCTTTCTGCATGAAGATTAGACTTCTAAGGCTGGAGTTTATGGCAGGAAGGGGGTTAACTGATAAGGATTCCAGATGCTAGCTAGGAGAGCTAGTGAATCCCCTGGAGACTAATCCCTGACCATTTGGCCAAAAAGCTGTGAACTGGTCAAACCCGTGACCTCCCCCCTTTACCATAATAACGAATGACGAATCAGAGCAGCAGGGAAGGACTATATAAGCCTAAAGTTTGTACCAGCACTTTGAACAAAACTTTGGTTTTGTTGTTTCTTGCGGGAAACTTCGGCTTTATTGTTCCTTGCATGCAATAAACTCATCTGTTTAACTTCATCTCGGGATCCAGAACCTTATTCTTTCTGTTACAACAGAACCTTATTTGGTCATAATGTATCAACTGAAGAAGAATCTCCACAATTCTTTTTACCAGAATCTCTGGTACATTGATATAATCAAATGTACATTTTATAGTCAAATTTAAGGAATGAGACTGGTCTAAACAATCCACAATCTAGTCTATATTTTCCATCCTTAAAAATACTGTAACTGAAATGATAGCCTCTCTTCATGATGGGGGCATTTTTCCTTCAATTAACATTGTGTTGCAAGCAGAAAGGAGATAATAATTCAGCTCGGAAGGTTTTATACCATCCAGAATTAAATCCATCTGTGCCAGGCAATTTATTGGCTTTGAACCATGAATTTTCTGTATTCAGTTCCTCAAGGGTTATCGCTGCTTTTAGCATACTATTTTGTTGTACATCTGTTGTTCACTTTGTGAATGTGGTTGTGAATATAGACTATAATACCTTATAGAAATTTTGGATTTCACCTTATTTATATAGTACAGCATTGCTATTCAGATCTCTTATTGTATATTGTATTATCTGTCTATTATTTTTGTAATTTGCTTGCTAAAACTTTATGGATTTTGACCTAGACTCGCAACATTTGTCTGTAGTAAATATGATTTTTTTTTCATTTACTCTTGTAGATAGGAGCTAGCTCTTTTAATTTTGTGTTCATATCAGATAATTGTAATTGCTTTACCTTTTAGTGAGTGCTCACAGTGTTAATTTTAACCCCTTATAACTATTTTTAATGTGTCCCATGTCCCATAGAATTTCCATATTTCTTGTTTAATTTATTCTTTAAAATGGGATATTTTGGAAGACTTGAGTTTATTCACCACATTGTGTGTCTGTTGTGATTTAGTTGCATGAGCATTGTCTAAAAGGTAAATTCTGTTAATATCACAGTGCCATATTCTATGTCTATCTCTTTTATATACAGAAATAGTCAATCTGCCAATATATGGAGGTGAGTGAAGGAATAATGAGTATAATCACCCGCACCTGGGTGTAAATTCTACCAGAGATCTATTATTTCCACTTCAATAAATCCATCTATGTATAAGGTGGTTTAACCCCTTCAGTAGATGTCAGTAGATCAAGTCTGGGAATAAGGCACACATTACAGTCACCACCACATATCATTACCCCTTGTGCATTAGCCATGATGTCAAACATTTTTTGATAAAAAACTATTTTGCTATCAGGAGGAGTATATGTGTTAAGAAAACACTAATACATATTTCCCCTCTTTACTATTCACTTCTGTAAATAGTTCAGAATGCATATTTTGAGATATCTATATAGCTGCCTCCCTCCGATGACCAGATTTATATGAGGAGAAGTTAAATTTCTGAAAAAAAAGATCTTCTTTAATTTCTCATGTTCCAATGTACTCAGGTGGGTTTCTTGTGAGATAACCGTGTCCACTCCACCCTCCAGCCTTCTGTCAAGCAGAAAATTGCTTTATCTCTTCTTCCAGTGTGGGAGGAGATGTTATAACCATAACTTTGAGTGCCCTAATGTCCTTCATGGCCTCTTCGGAAAGAAGCCGGGGCCCATTTCGTATAAAATCCATAGTCTCACTAGGAAAGCAATCTGTAATTTTATTTTCTTTGCCTTCAACACTTTCTTTGCATTTTATTTGTATTGCTGTGGGGTAATAGGGGAGTCCGTGTAGAATCAACTGTTCTTGTAGAAAATGTATTTCTATGTGTGATACCTCTTCTTTCATTCTGAAACTTAAGAACTTGGCAATAATTTAGCCCTTGGGTATTGGTGCTAGTGTGCTATGTGCTATGTCCTTTTGATTCTAGGTTTTGCATCCTCTGGAAAATCAAGTTCTTCCCTCAGCAGATTCTCTAGGACAATAATCATGCAGTGATCCTTCAGGGATACCATAAATCTAAATGTTGTCTCTGCGTGACCTTCATTCTTGGTCAGTTTTCTTTGCCTACAGAATAACTTGGCATTCCAAGTGATGACCTCATGACATCCCAAACTCTTAAAACTGGAGGAGTCTTGAACAACACCTTATTACTTTTGAAACACCATCAATAGCCTGTGCATGCGAAAAAGGACAATGGGCTATTTGATTAATTCATTTTCTTACTTCAGAAGCATGTGGTGCATTTGTGGTCATGGATGCAAATGAAACCATGGACTATGACAAGATTAAGTATGAGATCATTCAATTCATCAGTACATCAGAAGAGTTATTTTTGGCGTACAAACAGCTCCTTTATTTAAGAAGCGTGTGGAGACCTTCAGGAGCTCTATCTATGTCAAAAGGAACTGTATCAAAAGTTAGTGCAGCCCCAGAAACATCTCAAGGTGGACATTGGGGAACTAATACTACTAGAATTGCTGAGGTAGAGTCCTGAGTCCTCAGAGTCCTGAGGTAAAGATTTGAATTTGTGAAAATGATCCCTCCACAACTCAAGAGGAAGCTAAGCTGATAGACATCTTTAAGACAGTGCATAAATGATCAACCTAGACATCTAACACTCAACCTAGAGGGACCAAGGTGCCAGGTTCCTCCAGGTTTGGGGATTTTAAAAAAGGTAGATTTCTGAAACAGCCAAGTACCCTTGACGTGGCTTGGAAAACAATTTGGTACAATGGCTAGGAGCTCCAGAATTTGTCGTAAGTGTGGTAAGGAAGGGCATATAAAACTCATCTGTCTGCTTGGGAAATTCAGAACAGCTTATTTACATTTTCCCAGACCTAAACAGTCATGAGAGTTGTGGGCAGGACATTAGCATGTTATATCTATCAGTATAAATGGGAAAACAGCTAATGCCTCGTTAGAAACAAGAATCTCACAAACCCTTGTAAGAGAAAGTTTATTGATGAAGGGTGTTTGAATAATAATGTCCTGGTAAAGTATATTGAAGGTTGAAGTTGCTCTACAGTCATTTTAAGTGCTAGTGGTGGTAGTGACTAATGTCTTTTATGAGGTGACCTTAGGCCAAGAACTGGTTGTCTTTAATAAACAATATAAAGTAAGAAGAAAGAACAAGGTACTGTTAACCTGTTGAAAATCTTACAATTTACTGGTGTGGATCTAGAAAATGAAATCTGGTAAGACATGCAAAAGCAAGGCTCAACATTGCCAAGACAAGTAACTGCTAAAAGGAATTCTATGAACTGACTTCATTACTTTGTTCTGCCCCCAACTAATAGCTGAAGTAGGAAGTGCAGAAGTAGGAAAACAGGGCTGGAAGGTTCAAGACACAAGGGAATCTATCATGGGCTGGATCAGGCACTGGTAACAGTAAGCAACAAATCTGGTTTGCAAGTTTACAGGAATCCTAGAGAACTACTTGAATGAATGTTAGCTCAAATAACAGAGCACTAGGGCAGTGGCAAGTGGGAGTTAAATACCGGGCTGATTGCTGATCCATTTGTGGCAGGTGGCTGAGACAGCCTGCCATACTGGGTCCAACCTAGTGTCAGGTGGATTATAGGTCCTCGTGTGAATGTTGTCGGTCACTGTGGAAACTAAGGACTGGGAGCTCTGACCTGCCTAGGCATAACAATAAGTCAAAAAGTTTTAGTTCTCTTACTGACAAAGAACCATTTGAAATTATAAATACAAAAGGTCCATTTACCCATAAACTATGGGTATGAAGACAAACTAAACAAACATTCCACATCAACTTTCAAAAGGAATGGTATTCTTTCACAACCAAGAGTATGTACTTTAGATTAGAGTCTGGAGGATGAAGAAGAGGAGGAGGCACTTTAGTTTTATCCTAGGTTAAGCCAATGAGTTATCTGTTGCCTGAAAGACTATAGGAGCTTTTCAGATGTCTTAATTCTGAAGTGCTTCAGGAATAAGGCTTTACCCAAATGCTTCAACACCACTTTCTGCTGTCAGAGCCTGGTCCTGTGTTGCAGAGTTAAGTATTAATAAAATAAAATTAAGTTAAGTTAAGTTAAGTTAAGTTATGTTGGAAATGGGAATTAGTGAAGTATCCACAAATGAGTGGAATAGTCCTATTATACTGGTGCTGACGATGTATGGAAACTTAAGTTATTGTTTATTATCGAACAGTAAATACAATCTTCAAGTTTGTCCTGTATCCAAGGTGTCATTTTGATAAGCAGGTAGAGGAGCTTGGATGGACAAAATTTATTAACACATTAGATCTGTGTACAGGTTATTGGCTAGTCCCTTTATCACCTTAACCAAATGATTAGTGTTTTTAGTACACCATTTGGTCACTATCAATTTATTGTGATGTCATACGGATTACAAGGAAACTTTTCAAAGGTTAATAAACTATGTGTTATATAGGAACAAGTAATAGGTTTATTCCATGCTGAAAAAAAGAAGAAAGAGAACACAACGTTTCGGCCGTGGAGCCTTCTTCAGGTGTGTCACACCTGAAGAAGGCTCCACGGCCGAAACGTTGTGTTCTCTTTCTTCTTTTTTTCAGCATGGAATAAACCTATTACTTGTTCCTTTGCAGCCTACGCATGCTGACGCAGCTACCCACCTGAACTATGTGTTATATAGTCTAGAAAGATTTTGTACTGCATATTTAGATGACATTTGCATTTTTAGTCAAACATGGGAATAATCCTTGAAAAATCTTAAGCAATTCCTTGCACCAGGCTGGGCTGACAGCGAACCCGGAAAAAGTGTTATTTTTGCAAAAGGGAAACCACCTATTCAGGATATTGCCTAGGAAATGGGATGCTTCATCCACTACTTGGTCCAATATATAGGACCAAGAGAGAATGCAGTCACTCCTGGGTCTCATTGGTTGCTACAAATGTTTAATCCACATTTTTCCTTGAAAGCAGCTATTTTAATGTAACTCACAACATAAATCCATACTGATTAAAATAAGCTGGACTTCTGAATATGAAAAAGCTTTTCAGTAGCTTGAAATGGGCTGTTCTGTGACCTAGTGTTTTGATGTCCAGACTTTGGCAAACCATTTGTAGTTCAGACAGATGCTTCTGGGAGGGTCTATGAGCAGTAGTACACCAGCATGAGTCAAATTAATTGAAGATAGTATTTTGTCTTCCCTAAAGAACAGAAAAGGCAGAGTGGCTTAGTGGCAAAGTAGCACTAGAGTGCTATCTTCATGGAGTTTGTTTATTCTCCCCGTGTTCATGTAGGTTTCCTCCAGGTACTCTGGTTTTCTCCCATATACTAAAGACATACTGGTAGGTAAGGTGGCTTCTGTAAAAAAATAACCTAGGTCAAAGTGTGTCTGTGGTTTTTTTTGTGCCTTTCAATGCATTAGTGTTCCATGACTTGAGAACCTGCCTTGCACGTGTTGTTTACTGGTATATTCTCCGGATCCACTGCGACCCTGAATTTGATTAAAGTTAGAAAATGGATGATGGAACAGAAATATTCCACCACAGAAAGAGAATGTTTGGCAATAAAGTGCATCCTAGACTCAACCAATATTAAAATATTTATATTATAAATAATACCTGTTGGGACAGAAATTTACGTTTGAAATGGAACACCATGCTCTAAAATGGTTACACAAATAGAGAACACTAATGCCTATGTAACCTATTGGTACAGTATGTCTCATTACAGCCATTTATGTTTGAAATATACTGTACTAGTATTATGCTGGGAAGCAGAACAAAACCACAGATTTCCTTTCTTGCTATCCTGGGGATATCAAGACACTTAAAGACTCTGTGAGGGTTTTTGTGGGCAGTAAGAGTTTACTTTTTTCATGTTATTACAACCATTATTAGGACATAATTCAGAAAGTATTTTCACCGGTATCTTGTTTTTTCATTTGGCAGTATTCGAAAGGAAAGGTGCATAGTTTCCTGATGAATCTGCCGAGCCAAAGGTAAAGAAAGTTTCAGCCTTTCTCATAGCAGACATAATAGTTTTTAAAGTAGGGCTTAGCTGTTAAATTATGATAAACGTTTTACCTGGAAGTAATGCCATCTGGGTTTATTTATGCTATATTTATGTTTCTGATCCGTACTTTGACTTTGACTTTATTTTTCTAAAGATCAGCTCCTAGATATTAGATTGCCATATGTATCAAAAGACAGGGCCCAGTAATCTAAAAATAGGTAATAGGGGACATCCATTTAATTATTTTTATTAAATAACTAGTAATATTATATATATTCAAAAGAGATGTTAAAATCTTTAATTGCTATTTTTTCATCTATGTTTTTGAATGTGTTTTCTACTCCTTGACATTTTCAAACTGTTTTCTCTTCCCCTTTTTAAATGTTTTTTAGTATATTCTTAGTGGGAGAGGTTAGCCTTACATTCTTTACAAAAGGGGGATTGATGTAATGATCAGGAATTCGTCTTACTCTAAGGATCAGCAGAAAAACGGATACAAGCTCTGTGAATGGTGTTCAAAGTGTTGTAAAGGCGTTTGTTACCCACTGAAAGAAGGGGATATTGTTTTATTACATTATAATTACTCTATTTTTCCCTTTTTCTCTGTTGTTGGTTGTTTTTTATTTTGTTTTATTTTTGTAACCTGTGATGCTACTGCAATTGTTCCAACCTGCAACAACCACCTTGTGTTATAGGCATTTAAAACCTTCTTGCCTGTTCTTCCTATGTGCTGTGGTTGATTCTTGGTTTTCACTGAGAAATATGTGACGAATGCACATGCTGTCTTTGATGATCTGATTTCCAAATTATTGGGCTTTGAAATTTAGAGTTGAACTAGATAATGTTCTTTGTCATGTGTAATGTTATGGTAACAGTTAATGGAAAGTCAGTTATTATTGGTGTTCCAAGTCTCAGGACTTTAATTCAATTAAATGTGTTGACAATTGTATGTAGAAGTGCTGCACTTTTTTAGCTAGAGAGCTATAATGAAATCAGAAGAGGAAAAAGTAAGTTTAGAAGTGTCATGCTCAAGCAATTAAACATATCCTGATGAGTCTCTTAGCATTAAGGAAGACTAAAAAAATATTTAAATGTTTTTTTTATATATGTATTTACTAAAATATTTTTCAAATAGCACACATTTTCAATTGGTTTCAAATTATTACATCATAGATCATATAAATGATTATTCAAGGCCTATTCAAGGTCCCTCTACAGTTCTTCATTTTTTAACTAAGTCCTCAAAGTTAATACCATGTGATATTTAGAAAATTCTCTTTAAACATCTGACTTAATGTTGACATTGATGGATATATAATTCTATTGCTTAACTCTTTTGTTGAATGTTACAAATCAGTTTTCTTTGAGTTAGATATTTATTGTTCCTAAAAATAATTAAATACTCTTTTGGTATATCATTATTGTAGACTATATATGGATGGCATAACAAGGTACATGCAATTAGTCACAAAAAAGGTTAAGTCTGATGTAGACTTTTTTTCCCCACACAGAAAATAATACTGCTATAATCAACAAGCAATATTAATCTGATTTTATAGACTCTGTACATGCTCAACTCAATTTGCATAAATCCAATTTATTTTTCTCCATAATCAACCTTTCCCTCACAAGGCTAGCATAAAGCTCAGACTTGATTGAAGCCATTCATTTGATTATTGATAGTCAGCTCATATAAGCCTGAAAGCAGAACAGGCATTAGAGGTGTCCTGTTCTGATAACAGGACATATTTTGAAATAAGTAAAATCAGTCTTAGAGCAATTCTAGAAATGATTTAGATTTAGTTGTTTGTTTTTATTAATTTAATTGAAATATTACATAATTGTATTGCATTTATTTTCAAAATAATATGATTGCTTTCATAGTGTTTTTGCATATACAGTTTAAAACTATTCAGACCCATGCTATTTTGTGAAATTAAAGAATGATGCATACACAGTTCTTTAAACTAAGTATTTTATTTAAAATTGAATACTCAAACTGAAGACATCTAAGAGTATTTAATTGCAGTAAATGGAAGCAAAAATGTAAAAGGAACAACTTTAATATGTTGACTGTATAAATATTTTAGCACCGCAAATCAACATTAGCTGGCATCTCTGGGCATAATTACAGCTCCAAATGTTTTGAGGTATATTTCTTTCAGCTTCACATACCAGGTTGGTGTTTTCTCCATTTCTTCTTGGTTATCATCTCCCTTCTGATGAGAAACAACTGCATAACACGATGCTGTCTCCACGATGCTTTACAGTAGTAATGGTATTGGCTAGGTGATGTGATACAGTATGTTGAGTTTGCACCACTTTCCATTTAGAACAAAAAGTTTCAAAATCACCTTGTCCTACCACAAAACCATATGATTACAGTATCACCTACAGTACGTAGATACTTTGTTGTAAACCCCATGCAGAATTTTAGATATTTTTTTCCAGTTACATACATGTCTCTTCTCTTTTATACAATGAACAAGATATTGTTGATTCATGTACATTTCTCTCATTTCAGCCATCGAGCCTGTCCAAAGTTGCAATCAGCCTCACAGTGGCAAGTGGCATCCCTAACCATTTTCCTCAATTTCCTACAGCTCTATTTGATATTCAGAGTCCTTGTAATTATTTACACATCTTCTGATCTGTGGCTTTCCACCAACATATCATTTTGTTATTCTGAAATCTCCATGATTTTACATGGAGCGTGTTCAGTGTGTAGGTGGAGTCCTTGTTTAAGGGTCCCGCATTGCTTTGACAACCACAGCTGGGGTGGTTGATTTTGGATGAGCCACAGTTGTGGGAGCAGTTTAAGAACACACTGAACACTTCCCCAGAGGGACCAGCAAGCAGGACTTTAGTCCTGAGTTAGTTGCAGCAAAGAGAGGACGTCTAAGATTAGCTGTCCTATATGCAAGGCTCAATATGAGAAAGAGCCGAGTAGAAGCAGATGTAAGACGCTGCTGGTATGACTATACCTAATAGACCTAATAGTGTGTCTACCTGGAGAGAGAGGAATAAGACAGATTCAGGGCTACAACTGACACCCGTGTAAGGGGAGAATTTAGAATTAGTGCAATAGTCTCAGAGGGGATTGTGGATAGAAAGCGTAAGGCTGTCTTTTTATAAGTTTCACTTTCTGTCTGTACTTTTAGTCCAGTCTGGATCCCACTGTTCAAAGTGGTGTTTTTGTTTCCCACTGTGCAATGTAGCTTTTTTTGTTTTCTTCTCTTTTTTTAGTCTAGTTTGGACCCCGTTGTCATACATGACTCTTTCCCTAGTCCAGACTGAACCCCGCTGTCAAAAGCAGCTTTTCCTTTTCTTTTTTTTAAACCTTCCAACCTGACCTCACCCCAGTGCCTATGCCCCCTCAAACGGGGCATCAACTTTTACCAGTGTTCACCACGGCTCCTTCAAACCCACACTGTTACAATGGTTTAATCTTTGCTTGAAGTTCAGTAACTGATGAAGACTCCTTATAGAGGCAGTCATATATGTTCTGAAATAATTCGAAACACTGCTGTACACAATCAGAATCCATTCAATGATTTGTGTGACATGTTAAATACTTCTGTGTAACTAAACATATTTAGGTTTGTCATAGAGGGTAAATACCTATTAAATTAACATGACTGAATCCTTTTGAATTCTTTTCCGTTTTTTCATGTCATTTAATTTTTTCACCCATAAAAGTGTTCCATTTTTTATTTTAATTAAAAATGTCAACTTATTCAGGGGTGCAGGTAATCACAGGTGAGCAGACTGTTCGTCTGATTATGCATGTGTGGTAACCAGCATTAACCAGAGAGTGTAGATGTGGTCAGTTGCCATGGTAACATCAGCGTGCCCCACAGAATAGGGCAGACATAAAAAGAAATTTACAAAAGTAAATACTCTTGTATGAATAAGTCGGTGAACTCTTATATTATGTATCTGGTGACATATCTTTGTAGAGCAATGACCAACTCTTCAATTTTAGGAATATTGGCCTGTTCTGCTAACAGACATGACATTTGAGGTTTTCCTTGTGTGAACAGTTCACTTCATGTGCTTCCATAACATTTCATTAGGGTTAACAAACACCATTGCAATTTACTTCAAACATTGAATTGACAAATATAAATCTTCTTTGTTAAAAATAAAAGTGTTTTCAATTAAACAGGGACATTGTGGTACGTTATTGTAAATGCCATAATTATTTTGACAGTTCAGAAAAAAAATCTCAGCACTATATGTGAGACATAATAGGTACTGTATCAACCAGGTGACTCTTTTTTAGTTGCCTGAAACATGAACACACTGCACACCACACCATACAGCTTTTCCAGTGCAAGAAGGACGAACTAAGCTTCTACACTTGAGCTACTATTTAATTAACATATGTATTATGAAAAAAATAATATTTGTAGCTACTCCCTGATGATGTATGGGCTGTGCCTCCTTGGAATTTCAACTTGGTATAAGTTTTGATTCTTCTGCAGTGAACAGTTTTCTTTAGATTTAAGTCATTTCTGTGACAGGAGAGAAGGAGAAAATAATAGTTATTATTTGTCAGTGAAATCCAAGTGTTATCTACTGTAGGTAGCCTGGACAAATGTTTCCTTTTTCATCCAACATACAGTATGCTAATGGTATTGTTGTCCAAACCTGATAGCAGCCCTTTGTTATCCTTCTTTCACTAGAAAAGATACACAACTGGTGCTGTCGTGCACATACAATAGAGGCTCAGCTACATCATACTGTAGTTTAAAAAAAATAAAAAACAATGTAGATATCATGGTTTTCCCTATTGACTTTTCAGTACTTTGTCATCAGTAGAGAAAATAGATGTTTTAAGAGCATTTTGTTTAATTGCTGTTTTTTACTGTATGGATTGTTGTACTAGACCCAAAAGTTCCATCCCATCTTCAATCTTGCTAAATGTTTTTTTATCTGAATTTGAAACTGCTGGATAAAGAAATGCATATTATCACTTTTAATATCCTGTTGTTTTACTTGCCTTTAAGTTTTGTCTCCTAATAAAACACAGTCCAATTGTCAGTTTTCTTGTATTTTGTTTTCTAGGATTACACTCTTACCATGTACTTTCAGCAGTCCTGGCGAGACAAAAGGTTGTCATACACTGGAATACCTCTCAACCTCACCCTTGATAACAGAGTAGCTGATCAACTCTGGGTACCAGATACCTACTTTCTCAATGATAAGAAATCATTTGTGCATGGCGTCACAGTCAAGAACCGAATGATCAGACTGCATCCAGACGGAACTGTGCTCTATGGCCTCAGGTTTGTGCTTCAAAGTTAACTCTTCAATAGGCATTTTAAAAATTTTAATCATACATTTAATGGAAAAATTACCTTTCTTTCTCAGTTTTTGAGTAAAGGGCTTAGATGGTGATGTCAATGTATTTTTTGCTGACAAACTATTAAGAGATAATTTTATTAATAAAAAATCTCTCAGAAAAACATTATACTTTCTACAATGATAGACTGCATGTTTCAATTTTGAAAAAATCTAATTAATATCTACCCATGAAATGCATCCTTAATGTGTTGTTTCACAGATAAACCACTTCTCCATGTAACAGAGGGCTTCATTAATCAAAGAAGCCTATATGTGTACACCTGTTAATAAAGACTTGGTCTGATTTTTCCTGTGGACAAATTGCTATGTTAAGTTTATCCATGTTATATGGAATGGAGTATTATTCAAAATTACTACTCAAGAGCAGTGTGTCAGCTCAAATTCTTGGCAGCAATATGCTTGTGTTTTGTGCTAACTGGAAATTTTAAATCATGAATTGTCAGCTAATCTATACTGATGCAGGAACAAATTACCCTTATTATCACTTTCAGAATGCAGTATTATGACAGACTTATGTTTTTGTTGTACTCTAAAAGTAATTAAATGTAAAAGATCTGAATGTTTCAGTGTACCATTTTGAAAGCTCATTCTACTTTCTTTTCATTATTGGTTGTTGTTCTTAATTTCAGGAGGATTTAGTGCATGAATTTTTAACATACTTGCTCTATTATGAAGACATTCCAAGAATTTTAAATTGTGTAATTTCTTATAAAATGACACCTGTATATACTGAACAGTACATCAATTACATGTTTAATAATGAAACCTGATTTGTGAAGTGAGGAAGCAGCTGTTTCTGGTTGAGTCAGAATTACTTTACAGTTACTTTCTTTTACCAAAGATATCAGGCTCTAAGAATGAAAAATTAAATAATTTATACTAAAACTTCCAAGAACATACTATGGGCAGAATAATCGTAACATTATTTCTGTGTTAGGCACATCTGTGACTTAAGTTTAAATTGGTGTTCACAACCGAGTTCGGATATGTTTAAGTCTGAACTACTGTAGAGCTGGTATTACAATACATATGTTTATGTAACATACGGTTGCATTATATAAACCTTGTCAGATGGAAACTCTTTCTAATGTCATACGTATTTTTTAAAAGCTGGCCCATTAGGTTGTCATGTCTTTTGCTATAGTGTGTGGTTTCTAGTATAACAAGTCACTCTGTCAAAAAATGAAATTTTCATAATAAGACAATAAATTCATTGGAAAAGTATGATAACAATGATAAAAATCGGGTATTTTAAAAAAATGCTCCATGGATTTTTTTAAATCAATTCCAACTGAACATACAGATGCAGCCATTCAAAATGCGCGGGCAATACCGCATTATTTTCCGGTGCGCTGTACGCAGTCTACCGTGAGTTACCGGTAAATACCGCTAGTTACCGTAAATTCTCCTATAATACCGCAAGCAAAATAATAGTATCCGGAATTTCCGCAAGGTGGAGCTAATAAAGTTCAACCTCTCATGTTTGAGCTGTCTCCATAAGTCTTTAACGAAGGTATTACTAATAGTATTAATAATGAATGACCTTGGACAAGCTGTAAGTGTAAACTCAAAGTATTGCCCTGGTCCACATTCTTTTTTTCATTGACCGTCTTTGTAAAAGTAACACCACAGCATTTCGCAATCACGCATTTGCTTCCAATCATGCAAAATACAGTAATTTTTGAGAATCGATTACCATGCCTTTCACATGCTCATAAAAGAGATTGATTTAAGAACATAAACATATTACCGTATGCAAACTGTACTGTATACAGTATGTATATGTATATATAATGTCTTAACTGTGCCCGTTTAAGTATTGAATATTTATATGGAATTTTACCACTGAAGGGAAATCTTAGTAGCTGAGCATAAAAAGAATAGGAGCATACTGCAATGCATGTGAAGGCCATAAACAATATTAATTTTGGAACTTAAACATACAACTTAAACTGACTTCCATGTCACACTGTCTGTGATTGAATCCCATGGAACTATGACTTTCTTTTTTAACAAACATTTCTTTGAAAAAATGAAACGTTTCCCTTGGTCAGAGATTAAATAAAACCTCACTCTCACCAAACAAATTTATATTTCTAAATATCACAACATGATCGAATTAAAGTCTTTTTAATAACAATGAATAGTCACCTATGCGTTACAAAATAAACATTTATATTGATTTGAATCGCGTTTTGATTTAAATCGTAAACGCGTGTTTAAATATATGTGTTTAAAGGCGATATACTGTATAAAAGCGCTGATTCTTATGGAATGTGTTCCGCCGGGGATTCAAAAAAAATTTTTTTTAATTGTGTATCTAGGGAAAATTGCAGAATAACTTTGTTCATGCACATCATTATACAGTATCTCATTTTGTATTTCTATAAAAAAATAATTTGCCCAGCCACTATTGTTGTTATTGTTTTTATCCTGTAAAGCGCTTTGAGGAGCACAGCTTTCTCACCACTTAGATTACTTTTTGACGCCATCCTTACACAAAGCAGAAACTGATTGTATTTTCCAATGACATACAAGTGCAAAGATTACAGATTTTAATCAGCTTTTTTCTGAACCAGGGAAAATCTGATCATGTTTCTCTATTACAATAATAAAAAACTTTATTTTACATATCACCTTTAAAAGTGGCATCTCAAAACAATACAGTAGATGTAAACCACAGATTACAAAGTAAATACCCAGACAAACGCAAACGCGTTTTTAATAAAATGCTTTCATTCATTCAACAGAGAGAGAGCGTTAAACCTGGGTGTAACAGCTGTTCCTTTTTGTGATCACTCGCTCTCTGGATAAATGTCTTGCCTGTCCAGTTCTTTGTTTTCCTAATTTGCCGATTATGCCTGCTGCAATCCACTCCTACCCTCACACCTAAAGAAGACTATTTTAAATTTATTTGCGTATCCTTAAGGTGATATGTAAAATAGTGTTTTTTTAATATTGTTATAGAGAAATATGATCAGATTTTCCCCGGTTCAGAAAAAAAGATCTAAAGTATACTAGTTAAGGAAAATAAATCTAAACGGGGAGAAAGCTATGCTGAAAGTTTATTAAGATACTTAGAAGACAAAGATATCAATTTATTTTAGTCAAAATTTTATATATCACCTTTAAAAGTGGAATCTCAAAGCAAAGTAAATACCCAACACTGATTGTACCCATCTGTCATGCTAATAAAACACCTTGAATTGAATTGAATTGAGGGAGAGAGGGGGGGAGGGCGAGCGAGATAACCAGGACGTAAGGCAAATAAGATACACCCCACAGGCATTCATAACAGCAACATATGAAACGTTTGGACATACAGTTAAGTTATAACTTAAAGTGCAATGAAATACAATATTGTTGTTGTTGCTGTTATTGTTGTTTTTATCCTGTAAAGTATTTTGAGAAGCCACCTTTAAAGGCAATATATATACTGTAAAAACGCTGATTCTTATGGAATGTGTTCCGCCGGGGATTCAAATTATTTTTATTTTTTTTAATCGCGTATCTAAGGAAATCTCAGTATAACTTTGTTCATGAACAAACAGTGGCATGTTACATTATTATTTGTTTTTTTGTTAACAAGGCTCGCCAGCTAATGTGAATCGAAACCTGTCTTTCTAGCTTTTAAAGTCGTGCGATGTGTAAGCCACATTTCAAATAGAGAAATAGAGAAAAATTCAAATAGAGAAAAAAGAGCTGACTGACAAGATTTAAGATGTGGCTGTCAATGTTGGATTAAAAAAAACACATTGCCCGACGTTTGTTGCATTGCTTGAAAAATAACTTTATTTCGAGAGACTGGATAAGTAATTCAAGTGTTTTTTTTAACTTCCTGAAAAACAACTAATAATTTAACTATATGTGCAAACGTTTTATGATATGTCGCTGTTGTGAATGTTGTGAATGTCTGTGGACATGTGCTGGCTGGACAGGCTGGACAGGAGGCTCTACTGTACACAGAGAGGGGCGGGAGGAGGGGACAAGGCGATACATACTCTTAGAGTTTGATTAATAGGGAATATAATACAAAAATATAGTACTAATATAGTACTAAAAATAAGATACACTCTACAGACATTCACAACGGCGACTGTCAGAAGATAGGACACAGCGGCTCAGGCACCCGCTGAATGGAAAAGGGGCACTTTAATGTTCTGTATGGCTAATACTAAAGCCAATACTAATATTCAATACTTTAATATTCTTTTCTGTATGTTTAACAATAGTGGGTACTGGCCTAATTCGTCCCTGTTCCCGTTGTTAGGTGTTAATGTGTTGTTAAGTGTGAATTTGTACCTGTTTCCCTGAGGTCTGGCTTTTTTCTGGAAAACCATAACTCTGGTCTTGTCCAGATTGACTGTTGGCGCCCAGGTCTGACAGTGCTGCTCCAGCAGTGCCAGGTTCTGGCGCAGCCTCTGTTCTGTGGGCGACAGCGGGACCAGGTCGTCTGCAAAGAGCAGGAAATTAATTATTTCCATAATTAATGCAGATCAGTAAATCAAGGGACAAAACAACTATTGCGCCCGGGTCCTCAATGGGCTTTGACGTGCTAATGCGTTGGTTTAACAGTCCGGGTGTGGCAAGCCTCTAATGTTTAACCTTTAACTGTTTTTCCATCTACTGTATTGCTTTGAGATGTTGTGGTGTTTGTTTAGATGAAACGTTCCGAAAACGTATAACGTAACAAAATTAAAGATGATTAAAATCTGTAATCTTTCCACTTGTACTGTATGTCATCGGAAAGTTTCTGCTTTGTGTAAGGATGGTTTCAAAAAGTAATCTTAAGTGGTGAGAAAGCTGTGCTCAATGTATTTAAGGGACTTAAAAGTAAAAGGAGATGCTTCATATTGCTTGACTAATTTTAAAAACTAAGTTATAAATGCAGTTATAAATCCCTCGGTGCCGCGCCGGGTGTAAATATTAAAATATACATTCATCCCGGGCAGAGGCCGAAGAGCGCCCAGCTGGGGTGCGCAGGGAGGAGCAGGACAGGAGTGAAAGGCGGGGTTTAGGAAGGAGTACAGTCTGGGCAGGTATAGATTACACTTTTCTCAAACGTATTTGAAAAATAAAAACAATTACAATCTAATCCTTCCACGTTTGATCCCAAAATCCCAAGAAATATAAATCTAAACGGGTAGAAAGCTATGCTGAAAGTTTATTAAGATACTTAGAAGACAAAGATACTAAATCAATTTATGTTGCATTAGCCTGATTATGTTTAAAAAAACACATATAATTAAACACGCGTTTGCGATTTAAATCAAAACACGATTTAAATCAATATAAATGTTTATATTGTAACGCATACTGTCCAGCCTCCATTTCTCTATAAAAATTTACTCTATTACACACACACACAATAGAAGCAGGAAGCAGAAGCAGGGACCGTTGTCAGAAGGGAAGAAGGTGACTATTCATTGTTATCAAAAATGACTTAGAATCGATCATGTTGTGATATTTTGAAATATAAAAGTCAATTGATTGTCCATAATATTGCTATTCTATTTTTTCGAAGAAATGTTTGTTAAAAGAAAAGTCCAGCACCAGGTGGATTTGAACACACAACCCGTGAGGTGGTAATCGGGCACGTAGACCAGTAGGCTACAAGGGAAGTCATATGAAGAGAGAGTTGAAACAGCCCTACACAGCCCTGTCGCAGTACACAAATATAATCATATCGTTATTAAATTCTTTAGATACGCGATTCCATATTATATTAGCAGAAAAGCTTAAAACTACCACTTTTTCACACGCTATTTCACATGCTAGTTAAATACTTCGATGCTTAAAATCGTTAGGGAGAAATGGAATACCGATGTGTATTTTTCCTTTAAAGTACCGATTCCTGGAATCTGATTGGCTGACACCCTTCTGAAGTGGTTCCATAAAATCTGGTATACGGTGAAGAAAACGTTGATAAAAAACCTGGATTCTCATGTATCTGATACAAGTATCTTTTAATACAGTCTTTGCTGTGCTCTTGAGGATCCTTGTGATATTTTGAGCTCTAGTTGAATGATAAGTGTCGCATTTTAAATCATTTTCGTAGTTAGAAATTATAAAATGCCCTGTTTTTAAAGCAAGGGAGTTTTTATGCCCGTTGAAGTAAAACAAAATGCCTGACAAAGTATGGCTTGGACAGATTCCAAGTGCTTGTACAAATGTGCTAAATAAATTATATTTTGAGTATACAGCTTGTCCAAAGTCATTCATTATTAATACTATTAGTAATATCTTCGGTAAAGGCTTTGATGCATAAATATTTCTGATAAAGGTAGGTTGTGTACTTTTGTCCAACTGAGCAATCTTGCTTTCATAAAATATACCAACATTTTAATGACTGATGATTAACATGCTGTAATACACAGTTCAAAATTAAAAGCTCAAATGCTGTAAATGAGAGGTTAAGCTCCCCCTGGCGGTTTTACAAGGTGACGCCGGATAGTTTCCGGCTAGACGTCAAATGACGCGATTAACCGTGTGATACTGCGTGATACCGCGACGCCCACCGGGGTATGCCGCGAAATACCCCACCCATTTTGAATGGCTGCATCTGTATATGTTGCAGCCTCTTTAAGTTGGCTCTTTGTAAGATTTCTTCATTTGGAATATGGTCACGGTAGGTGACGTGAAGTAATTTTCACAGGCACTGCTGGTGGAAAACATTCGGTTTCTGTGCTATTCGAGCCATGCTTTTCCATGTTTCACTGGTGTAAATTGCATTAGGTAGGACTATGGCTTTATACAGGTGAATTTTAGTGTTGATGTTAATTGCTGTTGATGACCGTATCAAGTGCATTCGCTGGAATACTGCCAACGCCTTACCTATTCTGCTATTAACTTCTTTCTCTATGTCATTTTCCCTGTAAAGCACACTACCAAGGTAACAATAATAATTTATAATTGCTTACAATTATAGCGCTTTTCAGGACACTCCACTCAAAACACTTTACAGGTAATGGGGACCTCCACCACCACCACCAATGTGCAGCCCTCAACTGGATGATGTGATGGCAGCTATAGTGCGCCAGAACGCTAACTACACATCAGCTATTAGTAGGCTTGGAAAACGATTTTTAAATTAAAAAAAAATAAATAAATAATGAGATATAATGATGTGTTCCTGCTTAACTTAGACATTGCACGACTTTAAAACATATAAAAACAGGTTTCGAGAGTTAAAAACCACTTTTTATGCGCGAAAAATGGGTGATTTTTCTTCCTCGTGATCAGCTCAGAATCTTTGTGTACGCTGTAAGGTTTTTACTTCTTAATTAAACGTTTAAAATACACGAATTTCATAAAGACAACACACGTTTCGAAGAGAAAAAATCCCATTCTTTTCTCTTCCTGGTGTGTGAAACTGATCAGCAGGTCTTTTTTTCCCAATCAGAGGCTCTGAAAATAGCGTACCGCCCACTGCGCTCCGTCAGAGAGGGGCGCGGCACCGAGAGAGGGAGGAGCCGCGGAGCGCAGCAGTACAGAACGAACGTTCTACTGCCTGGAGTGCTTATGGCAGCGATCGCGTCTGCATTTATAACTTAGTTTTTAAAATTAATCAAGCAATATGAACTATCTCTTTTTACTTTTAAGTCACTTAATTATCATTAAGCACAGCTTTCTCACCACTTAGACTACTATTTGATACCATCCTTAGACAAAGCAGAAACTTCTTGTTCTGTCTAATGACATTACAAGTGGAAAGATTACAGATTTTAATCGTCTTTAATTTTGTTACGTTATACATTTTAGAAACGTTTCATCCATACAAACACCACAAAACTATTCTCGATTGTATTTCTGAATGGTATGTTACACTTAGTTCACTGTTTTAAATACATCTAATTAAGAAAGTTAGGTGTTAGCATAAACTATTTGCAATTAATATTAAATTTAGCACTGTAATAATTTGTTGCACTTTCCCCCGCATCTTGTAAAAATATATTTTCATTGTTCAAATATACATTAAATCTGACTATCATATAATAAGTTAAATACAAAACTAAAGAAAAAATAGGGTTAAATATAATTCAAAATATTTTGCTAACAATGTTAACTGTTTATAAATAATAAATTGTATTAACTAAAGAGTAGGATGGCACAGTTGTTAGTATGCTTTTTGTTTTGTTTCTTTTTCATAAATACAACAGCAGTACCTGATGTCTCAGTGGCTTTCAAAATTAAATTTTGCATGCAAACCTGTGAACTAGAAAGATAACTAAGATATCCATCCATTTATAATGGTGGCAAAGTGGTTAGCATTGCTATCTTGGAGCACTGGGGTCCCAGGTCCCATCCTGTGTGTGTGGGGTTTGCATGTTCTCTCTGGGTTACATGTTTTTTCTCCATATGTGTGATATGACTCCCTCTCACACTCCAAAACATACTGGTAAGTTAATTGGTTTATGGGAAAACTGGCCCTGGTGTGTGTGTGTTTGTGTCTGTCTGTCCTGTGATGGACTGGCGCTATGTCCAGGGTGTATTCTGCCTTGTGTCCGTTGCTTACTGGGATAGGCTCCAAATCCTCTGTACTGGATAAAGAGATTAGAAATGGATGGAAGTTAAGGCACTGTGTGGATTGAACTATACACAGTGTTAGAAACCCACTATGAAATGGCAGCATCTCACTGAGAATAACATATTTTATAGTGCTGGCTTTACAGCCTTTCCACCTCTCTTGCACATCAGTATCCATACCTAGTTATTTAAACAAATTGCCTCTAATTATAAACATCTTAATATGCTGGCTCTGTGGATCCGCATCAGCGATGTTTGCCCATTCCTTCAATTCATGTGCATCCAACACACAGTTCAATGCTAGCAACTACACAAAATCTAAAATACAATCCTCATTTCAGTATCTATGTAAACATACAGTCTGTTAACTTCATCATCTTCATCAAAAGTATGCCTAACCCCATTAGGAAGTGTTCTTGTTATCAGTGTATTCCTCAGCTATCCCAAAATTATCTTCTTACCAACATCTCTAGTTTTTTATCCTGCAATAACTCAGCCAACACTTAAATCTCGAAAAGCTGCTTGTGTTCATTTCTTTAAATCACAAATATCATGTGTAAATACTGTCCATATAATTCTCTGCATTGTGGAATAATAGTTTATTTTAAAGGGAACTAGAGAAACTAAGAACTAGAGAATTCAAGAAAGGCTTTTTTTTCTAGAATTAATAAATGCACATCCTGTTCACTTGGGAAGTTAAATCCACACTGAGCAATCTTCAATATGTTCAGAATATGACAGCGAGAATCCTATCAGGGATGCATTACACCTGTTTTCAAGTCCTTGCATTGGTTACCTATCAGGTTTCGAGTCAACTTCAAAATCCGCATCCTCATTCAGTACCTACAGTATATGGCTTATTATCTGTCTACTCCCCTCCTTTGTCCGTCTGACTCTGGTCTTCTAGCTGTCCTCAAGAACATCTACATTCTGTGGGTGACAGGGTCTTCTCTAGCTGCACCCCAGAGCTCTCAATTTGTATTCCCAGTGATATCAGTCACGTACCCTGAGTGCATTTAAATCTAACCTCAGAACCTTTCTTTTCAGAAGACTTAGTGTCTGTATCTGCTTCATTTTCTAATTTTGGTAGCACCTCTAACTGCTTGTCTTTCTTATATGTATTTTCTTTGTAATCTGTGGTCCTTTTATCTGTTTTTATATCTACTGTATTGCTTTGAGATGCCACTTTTAAAGGTGATATATAAAATAACGTTTTTTATTATTGTTATAGAGAAACATGATCAGTTTTCCCTGGTCGAGATAAAAAGATCTAAAGCATACTAGTTTGTCACTCTTCTCATTCCCTTTGCTAAATAACTTTTCATACTAATCTGATCAATCTAACTGCCTGTTTTCTGTGCTTTCTCTATCCTGCTAGATTTGCAATTATTCTGAGCATTTTCTTCTTGAAATAACTCATTTCTAAATACCTTTTTTCACTGTTAACATCTTGCAGCAAAGCTGCGACAAAATATACACTTAGCACAGTTCATCCTGCTACCAACATTGAATAACAAAATCTTAAGATTTCTATATTTATGTCTTTATTTAGTGGTTTCATTAGTGACAAAGGCTAAACTTTCTTGGAAAAATGTCTTTTATGTGTTGCAGAAAAAACTGACTTGCTTTAACAAAGTATGTTTACAAATCCTTTCACCTGGCAATCTACCTGAATCTACCTGAATGCCCAACTATCTGAGAAGCCCTCCATGAAACCATGGTTGCTATTAATTCATTTAGGGCTTATTGACAGAATTGCTGTTTTTTATGCATGCTAATTTTCTGATTCCTCACTCTGTTTCATGTTTATAGATAAGACTTTATTGATCGTGAAGGGAAATTGATGTACATGATGAACATGTTTGCATGTTCTTTTGTAACATACACCTTTTTGTGATTTTTTTTGTATATCTAAGCAAGTGTTCCTGCATCCCTCTTCTGCACTTTAGTCATGGCTTTTTTTCTGTTTGCTTATTTCAAAGCAACACCTGCTCCATTTCTAAAACTTTTTACTCATGTGCATTTTTGTATTTTTTACACCTCTAGCACTTTAACATCCTGAATTTTCATTTGCCTTAATTTGTAGAATGAACTTGAGTTTTAGCCTAAAGAAGTTTTCATTATCTTTTGTTTCTTGTGCTACAACTGTTATTATTGATCACCGAATTATTGTTCTTGACATGACTTCATTCAGCCTTTCCTGAACGTCTATGACAGGCAGAGAGAGTGCTGTTTCTGGTGCGATCTTGTGCAGCTGACATTTCACTGTTTTAAACGAACAAGAAATTAGATTGCTCATAGATCACTTATCCTATATAAACACAGCGTAATTGCCCTCCGAAAATCCTCTTTTTCTTGTTCGTTTTAGAGACCTTGATCGAAACTGATTTTAGATGTCAGAAAGGATTTCTTTTCTCTGTGTTTCCTACATTGCTTTGTCGAGATTTTAACTTTATATCTAACTTTATATCTAGGGTCAGATTTCAACTATAAATCGTACAGTAATTAATAGCAGTAAATACTGATGTTTTGCGCCCTCTTACCACAAAAATATATATGTTTTGTAGCTGGGATGCACTTTATTTCGTACGCATAGCTACTGCCATTCGGACACGGACGGTTAAACATGGCGGCAAATCAGACACCCAGAGACGGGGGGGGGGGGGGCGTCTTCTCGCCTCCATAACTAAAATGCCAAATAGGAGTGGCTTAAGCGACATACACAGTCATGTAACTGACAGTTTGAGGTAGCCTATCGTGTAAATTTCGCTTTGTTGCTGATAGGTTAAGCTTTCGAAACTCTGCCCCAAAGTCATGTGACTGATTTTTCGCCCTGTTTCGTTGGTTAAACGCAATGATCACAAGCACCACCATGGTAACTGGGATGTGTAGTTTTTAGTTTTGTTTGAATTATAACTGTACGTACTGTCTTCGTATTTGGCCAGGGCTTTAAAGAGAGGGCCGTCTCGGTGCGGGAGGAAAAATATGATCAATATTAATAATAATAAACTTTATTTTATATAGCGCCTTTAAAGGTGGCTCCTCAAAACACTTTACAGGATAACAACTGATGAAACAACATTGGTTGGGGGTTGAAAATACCTGTGAAACCGGTTTGTTCACAATGTACTGTAGACACAGAGTGTTACACCAATGCATTAGCATGTTAAAGCGATTCCATTGAGGAGCCGGGCGCGATAATTGTTTTGTTCCTTGATACAGTATCTGATCTGCAAGGCCATTTGAAACAAAACAAAAACTAAAAATAAGATACAATCTACAGACATTCACAACATAAACATATATTTAAACATTTACATATATTGTTAAATTATTACTTTAGATATATACTTTAGGTTACTGAAACAGCCAGTTAATAAAATCGTTGCAATTTTGTTCTTGTTTGGAGGTGGGGATATTCTGACAACAATTGATTTAAAGACAATCTGTCAAAGTGCAATGAAATACAATAATTACGATGGGTGAATGTTCAGAGGTCAAATTCTTCTGCGACAGGGGTACCTTTAAAGCGCAGACGACAGCACCGAAACATTTTGGTGCGCCCTCTCTTTAAAGCCCTGGCCAAATACGAAGACAGTACGTACAGTTACAATTCAAACTGAATTAAAAACTACTCCCACAGAAAGTGATGAAAATGGCGCAGCGTCAGGCGAATGCACATTTTTCAGTGCTTGAACAATCGATGGAAATGTTCAAATAAATGTGCAAAAGAAATTAACAAAAAAAGTAATTTATTCCTTTATCATATTGGGTAGCTAATGTCCCGTCCTTGTTAGTTAGATCAACGGAATGCTGTGTTGTTACTTTTTGTCGATGAAAAAGTCTTCTCATTTAAAATGACGGTTACAAATAATGTGGACCAGCGTAATACTTTGAGTTTACAGCCTGTCCAAAGTCATTCATTATTAATAATATGAGTAATATCTTCGGTAAAGGCTTTGATGCATAAAATATTTCTGCATTATTAAAATATTTATGATAAAAGTAGGTTGTGTACTTTTTCCCAACTGAGCAATCTTGCTTTCATAAAATATACCAACTTTTTAATGACTGATGATTAACATGCTGTAATACACAGTTTAAATTTAAAAGCTCAAATGCTGTACATGCTGTACATGCTGTTAAGCTTTATTGGCTCCTCCTGGCGGTTTTACAAGGTGATTCCGGATACTTTCCGGTATGACGTCAAATGACGTGATACACCACGTGATACTGCGTGATACTGCGTGATACTGCGTTTTGATGCGACATGCCCACCAGGCTATACTGTGAAATACCCCACCTATTTTGAATGGCTGCATCTGTAGGTCCGTGCACTGCCTTCCGCATTACAAAGTCGATCACCAAAAAGAACAGGACTGGTGACAATATACAACCCTGGCATACGCAAGTGGCAATGGTGAAATAGTCTGTAATGCCAGTACCTGTCTTCACACAACAACTGGAGTTAAGGTAGATATTTTTGAAGATGTTAATATATCCCTGGGGAATGCCATATAACAGGCATTTTCCTGTGTTCACTGTCGAACGCTTTCTTAAAAATCAGTCAAAGTTATTGATATTGGTCTCTGGAACTGAATGCACTGTACAATGATGTTGCATAGCGTAAATTATTGTTCAGTACATGATAGCCCACTGCAAAATCCTACTTGTTCTTCTCGCAGTGTTGCATCAACCGCATCACGTAGTCAACTCCAGTGCCAGTTATTGTAATCATCCCACACCACCCCTCTTCTGGGATGCACTTTTTTTGCCAGCACGTGTTTAGCAGCCAGGTCAATGTCGTTATTGGGCCTCCATACTTCAGCAATTCTGTTAAGATTCGATCTAGACCTGCAGCTTTATTGTTTTTTGATGCCATGACTGCTTTCAATATCTCTTCTCCTGTTATCGGGTCCATCTTTACTTTCAATTCACCATGTAGAGTGACAGCATTAAAGTTTACATCTGGGATTGGTCAATTCAATATCTCCTTGAAGTATCCCATTAAGCACAAATCTTGTTCATTCATTGTGTAGCCATCCTCTCACGAGGCACCAGTAAATGTATGGGTTTGTGCTTATACTGGGACAATTATTGATTGTGGCAGTAAGTCACAAAATGATTCTTTGATGGCTATTAGAATCAACCTTGCAGGAAAACTCAAACAACACACACACACGGGTACTGATACATGAGAATACATTTATTACTACATAAAATGTGCATATAAACATAACAGATCTTATCGTGCGGGTTAGCAGAATACAAAAGGTATATATTCAATCACGAAGAGTTACAAACCAATAGGGACATACATTCAGTATATCATTCATTCATACCATTTCGTAAATGAACTTGGTTACAACTTCTACACTAGATACTCAAAAGCAAGTACATCACTCGTAGGAATTAAATTGATATCAACTGGGGTTGAGGTAACAATTGAATTCTCGAGCTGTAATGCAGAATGTTGAATACTCATCCAATCTCTGTGGATTCAAATCTCCTGCAGACACAAAGAAGCAGTGGTAGGCTTGTTGCTGTGTCCAATCGGCGCTCTCTGGCTCAGTGCCAGGCAGTTCTCAGTGCGGCTTGCGACGTAGTGGGAGAGATTCCTGCTGCGATGCTCTGCTTATGCTCTCTGAAGACCGGCTAGTTAGTGTTGGCTGAAACTAGCAAAATTTGTGCACAGGAGAAAAGTGACTGCAGGTCCAAGCAGGTTACACCCTCTAAGTATTCAGAACGCTAATTCTGAGTACTTAGATTCAGCTGTCCACAGTTCTGACCGTAGTTCACTTGTTGATCAGGTGAGTGTTAGCGGTGGGTTCACGAGGCTTGCTGCTGATGCTACAAAGGTGGATCGTTTGGTTATGCTCTGGCAACCTCCGTTCTCGACTCTTAGAACAAAGGTAAGTCCTGCACTCGGACACACTGGCCGTTACGTGGTGGTCCGAGCTGAGTCTGAGGATGTCCAGGAGGGGCTGAGTGAGAAATGTCCAGGAGGCACTCTGAGCAGTCGTTCATTGGTTGAAAGTTCCATGGGCATCTGAGACACACGTGGGGTTACCCTGCCCTACCAGTTCCTGATTGGCTGATGATGAGTAACAATGCTTTGACCTTAGAGTTGTAAACAACTTTGAATAAGACTCTCCCTTGGAATCTCAGACAGTAAGGCGCCAGAGATGACCATTCATTAGGGTGGCTGATGTGTCTCAGCTTCGGGAGTTGTTCCTTATCAGGACACTCTATCAGCTAGAAAAACACATTAAATGTGAACCAAATGGAATGGCCTTTTTGTATCAAGCACCACTGAGATAAAGAGAGAGGGACTGGCAAGGGAGCAGCAAACTTAATTCCTGTATTTTAATAAGCCTTGCCGCTACAATTGTCAGCAACATTTTCCCTTCCTTGTTTTTGATGGGTACGCTGGAGTTGCTTCTCGCACTGGTCAGTTTCATGACCATGTGATGTAGGGATTTTGCATCATTTTGGCGTCTGCTCCTTTCTGTTCCAACCATTCTCTCTTGTCAGCACAACATCTACTTTTCACTATGCGATCCAACACCTGGTACTTGATCACGGCTTCTTCTTCCTCTTCTGATGTTTTTGCCTGTTCATGTTTACTCTTCGCTGCCTTCCGCTCGTCAATCAACATCCATGTTTGTTCTTGTATCTAGCATTCTCTCTTTGTACCTCTTCTTCGGCCAATCGTTTCTCTGTACTCTCGGTTACTGCCTGTTTAAACACCATCCACTGTTCTTCAACATCAGTGGCATGTTGTAGCACTTGGAACTGATTTCAAGTTCTAGTTTTGTATGTTTTAACAGTTGTGGCATCCTTCGACTTCTCCACTGCATACGGTCTGGCTTTTCTTTGTTCTTGTCGCCTTTTTAACCGTAGTGTCAGTAGTGATCCAACGTCAGACCCTCTGTAAGTTCTGACGTCCCACAATGATCTCCACCGCTTATTGATGCAGATGTAATCAATTACATTTTTTGTTTCAGTTCAATGCATGTTCACATGGAGGCTTCTTATTATAGATTAAAGGAAGTCCTGCACTCATTCTTATAGAGCTTTTACCTGTGCTGAAATGGTGAATATATATTGTAACACAGTAGTGAAAATTCATTTTTCACTGTGACATTACTGTTCACTGCTGAAAGAAGCAGTCGGAGCTCTCACTTCATCGGTTTCTGTTCAACAGAAAGTGAATGGTTTACATCTCCAAGCACAGGAGACACTTCAAGCACAGTTGTTCGCTTTTCAAGAGTCAGCCTTGGCGCAAACTCGTTATCTACAGGGTCAGCTTACAGCTACCCAACAGATATCTCTGTTAGCAGATGATAGAGAGAATTACATTACCCGGCTGCCCCCATTCCAGTACCTGTCCAACTGGCGCATGTTCTACAAAAGATGACTCCTCAGGATGATGTCAACACCTACCTGAGAGCTTTTGAAAGAACTGCCTTAACTGGGATCCTGACCTATAGGCTGGTATTGTGGCTCTTTTCCTCTGTGGGGAAGCTCAAAAGGCCTATTACCACCTGAACAGTTCCTCTGCAGTGGATCCCAGAGTTGAAGACCCTCAAAGCCGAAATCCTCACCCGGGAGGGAGTCACAGCTCGAGTCTTGGCCTAGTATTTCCAAACTTGGCGTTATGTCATCTTTGCTTGTTCTTATACAGACTCTCAAAATTTTCTCTAATTCTTCAAATCTGATCTCTCAGCCTCAAATTTCATCCTCTGCTCTGTTCACTGTTGCATTCTCATGTGCTTTTTGGAATTGCTAATCAGCCTTTTAGAAATCTGACTTAATTTCTTCCTATGCCTCCTATCTCTCCCCTAGATTGGCTAGGACATACTGAGATCTGGATTTCCTTTGATAAGACTGCTGCCCAGTTGTTCTCTTTATATATCTTTTTCCATTTTTCTCTATCTGGTAGTAGACAGTATTTATACTTTGTCTACACTTTTTTTCTTTCTTTCCTCCTGTACCATACTTTGAGTATGCTCAGCACTGTTACACTGCTCCACTCTCCCTGCCACCAACTTTGTATTATTCACTTCTGTTCTGTAGGGTCTCTTATCCACTTCCCAGGAAACATTTACAATTCATTTACAATTTGCTTGACTGGATAGGCTCTGTCTCCCCTGCAAACTTGAATTGGAAGAAGCAGTTAGAAGATGGATGGATGCATACCATTACTGTTGTCTGTTGTCTTTCTAACATCTGTTTACAATTATCATTGTATCTTCTAATCTGTGTCCTATTCTCAAACACCCTACCCTTCTGTATCCATTTTCTTCAATCATACCTAGTCTTCTTTTATATAGTCACTTTTTTCTCTACCCCTAAAGCGAACACAACCCCATACTATTTAATGTATTGCCCTTCTTCATTCACACCTATGTGACGTAGAGTCAAGGCATTTCATTTCACTTAGAATTAAGTGTCTTTAAGTATTTCTAACAATCTTTGTGTGCCTAGACCAAACAGCCTGTTGCTTGTCACAGGGATGTAGCAACCAAGGCCCCTCTCTGTGGTCTGCAACAGGATGACCTAGTGGTCTTTCTGTTTGAGCAAATGAGGGAGATCATCTTATCTTTTCGATAAGGTCTTTCCCAGGACAGTCCAGATCCATTATCAATACTCCTTTAAGATGGATGTCCATTGCTGGTGTCTGGGTGTCTGGCAGAGCTATACATATGTAGGGGTTTTGTGAATTTACTGGGACAGTTTATTAATTGTAGCAGCAATCACGAGGTGGTTTAAAAAATCAATCCATTTGATACATTTATTAATACATAAATTTTGCATAAACAGTCTGCCTGGATACAGGTGGCAGATCTTACTGTGAGGGTTATCAAAGTGCAAGGTATATAATCACAAAGTGATGCAAAACACAAAGAGATACAAAGAATATGCTTCAGTATACCGTTCGGTGGTACTGTCGTTAATCAGTCTACATTGGCTACTCAAAAGTAAATACATTACTCATATGAACTGAATTGATATCAACTTGTGTTGAGGTAACAGTTGAATTCTTGAGATGCAATGTAATACATTGGGTTTACTTATCTAGATATGGATTTGTATTTCCCAGCACAGGCACCAAGACCAGCTAGAGGCTGCGTCCAATTGCTGCGGTGTTCAATAGGCATCATCCGGGGTGTTGTGGCTCCCAGCCAACCAGTCAGGGTGCAACTCGGAGTCAGACGAATTAGGAGGAGAGATTTCTACTTTGGTGATGTGCCAACAGTGTTTCTCTCAGGGCCCTACTAGTAGTCTGACTACTACCAGACTGACTGGTAGAAAGTCTCTATGCACAGAGGGTGAGCACAGGTCTGAGCAAGTCACTCTTTAGGGGGAAGAAATTTGGTTTGCTTCTGGTGTAGCGTTGTTGCTGAATAAAAATGTATTCAGGTTGTCGACAAGAGTCCAAAAGTATACTCCGGTGATCAAACAAAGCGTCCATGTTGGCATTAGCTAGCAATTTACGTACGGGCATTCCCCGGGCGGACACTTTGCTGAAACAATGTTCCAGCCTCTATACAGACAAACACAGCCTTCACATGATTGTCTCTGAGGGTGTGAAAAGTGGCCGGAAAAGCAACAATTCTGAGCTGTGCAGTGTCTTTTAAACCAGGACCAAGACAGGTGGTGATTGGTCGAAAGTTTAGTGGGCATTTCAGACCCACGTCTGCTGGGGCATCATTTGGGATAGCACAGCAACACTTAATTCTGTCTTATTAATAAGTATTGCCGATACACATATCTGGAGATAATACTAAAAGTCACAAGTCATGGTCAACCATCCAACAAGATGACCAACCAATAGGGGACCTTCAGGTTGTGGCTACCCAATCCAACTGATATCGTCTTGAACAATCACCAAAAAGTGGTTAAAAGGTAGTGCATCACCTCTAACGTTGCTGCCCTCCTCTCTCTGCTGAACCAACTTGGCTGACTGATAACAGAACCATGTGTCTGCCACACATGTTGTCTGAAGTTTGCAACTTTTTCCTGAAGCACTGAGTTAGATGGTGAGCCTTTATGTAAAGACAATTCTGCCTGAGGTCTAGCTTGCAGCAGGACCTTGCAACCAGCTAGCTACCACCATGTGACAGCTTCATCACCAAAGTAATATGGTTGATTTTTCGTTAATGTGCCCGAATACACTTTTATTTACCAGTAGCCACTACACTGGGAGCAACCGAATTTCTTCCCCTTTGTGTAACTCGCCCCAGCTGAGCAGTCACCACCTCTGTGCCAAGACTTTGTCCCCAGTTAAGCTCAGCACTGACTCAGACAATCCATTTGATGGAATCAACTGTCAGGATGAGACTACAGCAGATCTCTCATTATCCCCGAAATACCGAGCTGCCTAAGTACTGGAGGGAGCACCGAGCCAGTAGAGCACACATTGGACGAAGCTGCAACAGACCCAGTCAGCTGTCACCCCATCTTTCTGCTTGGAAGTTACTAATCCACATTTGTGGATAATTTAATATTTACTGTTTTGAGAATAAAATTGTTATTTTGACACAATATCCTGGAGCCCATGGCAACTCTACTGACCTGCTGATAAAAAAGGCTATTGAATGAGAAATAATTGGATCATCAACTCAATTAGGAATTCCTGGCCTCACAACTGCATTCCATTGGTGCTTCCCTACCAACCTAACACCCTTTCTATCCCGAGGACCATTAACGGCAACTTCTCCATTTTACAGGATGATCCCTCCACTGGTACCCTTTTTCTGACCATTCCATCATCTCATATTGCTGACCACCTATCTGCGTAATCTCCTTGTTCAAACCAGATCAGCGTAACCTTCTTGTTGTGAATCAGATCAGTAATCTGTGATTACACATTTTGGTCAGGAACACAAACCCAAACTGCAACAGATTTTTCTATTCTGGATTTGACCTCATTAACATCTTAAGTGCCACAGATACATGGTCAGAAAAGATAAGCGATCTTGACAGTTAATGATGCCAAGAGATCAAAGAGAGTAAGAGAGTGCAATTCATGCATGACACCTTACCTTTCTAAAAAAATCACAAATGTTTTCATTATGCCACACATATGCTGCCATAAGTTTTGTCCTCCCTTATTTAATCAGTAACAAGCAATGCAAAAGGATATATGAGCTCCTATTTGCCACAGACATTACTAAATATTCTGTGTTATACTGAAATAGCTAAAGCATTATTAACAATCAAGTGCTTAATACACAAAGAATTTCAAAAGATTTTGAAAATATTTGTAAGAAAATAATTTTGAATCATGTAATGTTGAAATAATGACATAAAAACATGTGGTGCTAGAGAATAGCTTACTTTAACTGGGTAAATAAGCATTTTAAAGAAATATCCTTTGTACTGGCAATGTTTATTTTTTATTTTCCATCTCATACTACTATTTTCCTACTCAGGATGCCCATTTATTATGACAAAGCATTACATTTTAAATTATTTTGCTAGTATTTGACAAACTTGCACTCCACGTGGCATCAGCAAGACGACTTATGAGAGCTGTTGTGCTGTTAGTCTTGTTCTGAGGGGTAGGTAAAAGTCCAATTTGACTTCCAGGTAGGTGACAGTGTAACAATTATCAAGAAGATAATTGCAATCTTTTCCTTTATTTTATACTTTACTTCATTGTTATTGCAAATGAACCGGTGTCATCAGTTTTAATGAGACAAAGAAAGAGGCATAATTTCTGGAGGTACAGTAGTTAGAAAGGGTGTTCAAATTTGTTACTTGTCAAATTTGGTTAAATGGCTTCTCATTGCTTTTTTGATTTGTGAGCCTGGTTATCAGCACAACAATACTTCTTGGGCTTGGTGTTAGGCAGGCTGATAAAAAGTCAGTCCTTCCTGTCATATTTTCAAATACAGAAACCTCACATGTTGCTGCTTCTTTGGAATCAGTCCAAAGAAAAGCAAATGTACAGTACAATCGAAGTCTTAAAAGAATGCCCTGCACCGACAGGATAAAGAACTTTAGAATTCTAAAGAATAGAGAATGACCTGACAGAATTGTATTAATACAATTGTATTAATCAAAATCAACAAAATTTGATAGACGTCATTAGAATTAACAGTGAAGTGTGAAATATAGGACACAATCATTTGGAAATGCACTTAATAACAGGGGTTTTGTAGATGTTTGTAAGAAGTTGTAGTCTCTAGCCATACTCTTGAAGCTAAAATCTTGGCTTCAGTTAGGAAACCACCAAGTGATATCCTTAGATGAATTACTTACATTCTTGAAGTAGTAATTCAAGATGAGCAGGATGGACTAAAAATTAGGCTCTAATGTCAACATTTCACATGATCTCTCTGATATTATCTGGTCATACCAATTTCAATGTGGCAGCATAGCCCTGGGAACATTCATATGGCTGAGGGCTGCATGCTTTAATCAAGAATTTGCCCATATTTTGCACAAGCCCCAGTGCCCCAGTCCCAGCTGAAGAGAAAGCATCTCTAAGTTGCTTTTTAGCAAAAAATAAATGAGACTTGATGTGGCTTTTTTAAGGAGTGGATTTTTTCTTGCCACTCTCCCATACAAGCCAGATTTGTGGAGCACCTGTGATATTGTTGTTCATGCAAACAATGACCAGTGTTTGCCATAATGTCGTGTAGGTCATTCAAAGTTGGTATTGGCTTCTAGGTAGCCTCTGTGATCAGTCTCCTTCTTGCTTGGTCATCCACTTTGGAGGGACGGCCTGATCTTGGCAAGGTCTGGGTGGTGCCATACACCTTCCACTTCTTAATGATGGTCTTGACTGTGCTCCATGGGATACTTAAAGCCTTTGAAATCTTTTTAAACCCATCTCCTGACTTCTGGCTTTCTACAACTTTATCTCATGTGTTCTTATGAAAGCACTTTTCCGTCCATAGTGGATTATTTGTTTTGAAATGCACTTCCAAGCAGTGCAATCCTCTAGAAACAGCTGCTTTTATTCTGAACTAATCACAATCACCACAACTGATCACAGGTGGAAGCAATTAGTTGTGTGTTCTGTAAAGTAATTGACTATACCTGAGCAAGTTTACAAATTCAAATGTGAAGGGGGTGTTAGCACATCCAAATAAGGTATTTTACTGTTGTAATATTAATTAATTTTCAGAATGTTTTTCACTTGGCTAATGTGGGTTACTGTGTGTAAATAAAAATGGAATAAGTTTGTTTTGTTTTCAGAGTGTCATACAATTAAAGGTACACATTTTGAATATAGAAAGGGAGTGGCTTTCTATACCTACTGTATATTTAATAGGAATTCCATAAAATATGACAAACCCTTCTGGATTGTTTGACCTTTTTTTCTTTAATTTATGATACATCCATGTCTTTATAATGCATCTTGCAAATTAATTGATACCTTTCTTAAAGCGCTGTATAGTTCTATTATGTAAAACTATTTTATGGAACAATATTGTAATAGGGATATATTAAACTTTTTTCGAAAATTACTGCCTTCAAAAATACTCAGAATTCTGTAAGATTTTCCTTTCTGACCCATGGCCCTTTCTTGGAAATAATCCACATCATTTCAGGTTGATATCAAATATGCCCACATCTCACTCATTTCCATATTTCATTTTGTGGTACCTAGCAAGTGAATTTGATCACTCAGACAAAACTGGACTCTGGTATTTTCATTAAGCTGTTTCTTTTTTCAAACTCAGATGAATGACTTCATGGCAATGCCACATCTCAGTTGCTAAGCAGCAGGTTATCAGGAACAAACAGGATTCAGACAGGAAACAGACTGTGTGTTTTGTTAAAAACAGGAAAGGGCACATTCAAATGTGCTAAATGTACCTATACATTTGATGAGCAATATTAAAATGATGGTTACTATAGTAACTGCCAAATGTTATATTAGTACTGTAGACAAAATTCTAGGTTTTGAAATTACTGTCACAAGAATGAAACCTTACACCTTACACCTTGTTATGTCAGGTGTTCAAAAGTGTGCCCCCTACTTTTCAGCATTTACTGTATATGTTTCCACTTGGTCAATTTTTAAGATCACATGGCCACAACTATCACTTCTTTTCTCACGATACTCAAATCTACACCCATACCAGACCTGATACTGATTTGGCTATCTCTATTCTCTCAAATTGCATCTCCAACATAAACATATGGATCACTCTAATTTCATATAAACTGTGAAAAAACTGAAGTCATGCTTATTGGCACCCCCCATCAGCTTTGTAAAGCCAATGCTTTAACCCTATCTATGGATGGTACTGTATTTGAGCTTCAGTCTAAATTGAAAAATCTGGGGGTGATATCTTATTCAGGCTTCATATGTGACTAACATGCACAATGTATTTTCAAACCATCATTCTTTCACCTCAGAAATATTGCAAGAATATATGTTATGTTCTTGCTAACTGTTGCTGAAAAGCTTATCAATACATTTGTGTTCTGCTGTTGACTTCTGTAACGCTGGGGTTTCTAAATCCACGTTGAACAAACTCCAGTATGTCCTGACAAGTTCTAGTGCAAATGATCGCATTACTCCTACTCTGGAGTCCTTGCACTGTTTTCATATCAGTTCCAAGTGAACTTCAAATTCCTCATGCTCACTTATAATGTTCTGGATAGCTTGTCACCTCAGTACCTGTTTGTGCTACTATTATCCTACCCCCCACCTCAAAACCTTTGTTTTTCTTATTCTGTTTTCCTATCTGTCCCCCAAGACCGTCCAAACTCTATGGGTGACAGGGCCTTCTCCTGTTATGCCCCAAAGCTCTGGAACTCTATCCCCAAGGATATCAGAATCACCTACCCTAATCTCTTTCAAATCTAAACTCAAAACCTTTTTCTTTAGAAGGGGCTTTACTTAACTGGTTCTGTTATTTACCCCTTTTCTCCTATCATATTCAGTACCCCCATCTACTGTCTCCTCTCATTGTGTTTTTTCATCATTCATATCTTGTGTATTTTGTATTATTGTTTCAAGCTATAAAGCACTTTGAGAAGCCACCTCTAAAAGCACTATTTATTTTATATAGCACTTCTTCTAAGTCATGCATCAACAATAGTTTTACTTCAAATTCTTGTGATTGCAGATATGATAGTACATTAAATGCAAAATGCATATTGAAAAATAAACATAATGACCTAATAATTTATGTACTGTACAGAGCACAGGTTTCAGTTTCAAAAGTAACATTACTTATACTGTAAGCACAACAAAGTCACAAATGTTTCAGAAAAATGAGAAAATCTTTCATTTTGTTCGTCCCTATCAATTTCTCACAATGGTACTCACTTTCCAAGGTGCTCACAGTAAACATTTTCTAACTTCACTTTATGTTAGAGCCAACCATAATCTACCAATGATACAGATTCAGTCACTCATGGTTCCTTTACTGCAACATGGTTCATTATGTAAATGTACTGTCCAAACACTATTGATAGGTGGCACTTGTGGTGCATAAGATATTAGTGAAATTATTGATCCATTAAATCTGTTTACCTGTTAATCATCTTTTAAATTTAATTAATATAGAATGTTAATATGGAATTTTGTAATTTAAGGGACATTTTGATAGCTGGCAATAAAAATAACAGAAGCATAACATCTCTGAACATCATTAACAATATTAATATAGAAATATAAATACCTGTGTATTATAAATACAGTACCTAGCTGATTGTGGTAGCTTAAAATAAAGTACACAACAGTATTCCACCTTCTTCATTTTGTTCAGGGTGGTTAAAATGCGTATTTATAAGACATGATGTTTAAGGATGTCTAAGAAGTAATGTAACCACAGGCATTTTGTCACGACCACCAGCCAGCTGAGATCAACACGTAAGCGAGCCAATCAGCACCAGCAGCGGATTACTACTAACAAGCGCTGCCACACGAGTTAACACACCTGCAATTGCTCTACCGTGCGGCACGCCGGGTTATTTATACCATTCGCACCTGATTCCCGTTGCTCGGTATTGAGTTCTCTACTTGTTGCTCAGCCTAGCGTTCTTACCCCTCTTTTGCCTTCCTGGAATTCTGCCTGCACCTTTTGCCTTCGGACTTCGGATCTCGTCTCGCCCCTTGGATTGTTTGCTATCATTGCCTGTTTTGGATTTGACCCTGTAGCTCTCTTTTCGACCACGATTCTGTCTCACGTTTTGGATTGTTCGCCACCAGTGCCTTTACCGGATCTCGACCTACCTTCGCCTTCGGACTACGACTCAGCTCCTGGATTTGCTCAGTACGTTTACTTACCTCCCTGCGACTCCTGCATCTGTATCGGATCCTTGTCACCTCTACAGAGCAGCGTTACAGAATACCGAGCCTGATTATGGATCCCGCAGACGCACAGACCCTTCGTTCCCTTCTCCCGCAGCATTCCCAAACCATCGCCCAGCTTCAATCTTCTCTCCAACTGCTCACTAACCAGGTCGCCTGGCTTTTTTCTTCCCCTGTTTCGCCGGCTCCCGCACCGATTCCTGCAACGCCTTTTTTACAAACACCTGCTCCAACCCCCGCGGCCCCGCCCACCACTCCCTCAACTTTACCATTTGTACTCCCGGAGAAGTATGACGGCAATCCTGCAGGCTGCAGGGGCTTTATTGCCCAGTGCTCCCTGGCTTTTCAGCTGCAGCCTGCGCGTTTTTTTACTTCTCGAGAGAGGATCGGATTCGCACTTTCCTTGCTCACAGGCAAAGCATTGGATTGGGCTGCAGTATTGCTTGCTAGAGGAGATCAGCTGTTCTCTGACTTTCAGCTTTTTGCTGACCGTCTCCAGGCACGTTTTTCTCAAAGCAACCCGGATTTGACTTGCCTTCGGCTTTCCTCTCTTCGCCAGGGCGACAGACCACTGCAAGATTATGTGGCTGAATTCCAAGCCCTCGCCACGGAGTCTGCCTGGAACCCTGAAGCTTTGGTTTGCCTCTTCGCTAAGGGTCTCTCGGAGGATCTAAAGGACCACCTGGTGCTCATGTCTTTACCCACCTGGTCTCTAGAGGCGGCTATCGCTGCGGTAGTTGAATTGGACACTCGCATTCGGCTGCGGAGAGCGGAGAGACACCCAGGAAGCAGACCTGTGCGCCCCATGGGTCCTCCCCTCGTGGCGCCCACCCTGCCACATGCACCCCTGTCCTTGGAGGAAAAGGAAAGGCGCCGTCAGGAGGGGCTGTGTCTGTACTGCTCTGCGTTGGGTCACCTGCTCGCTACTTGTCCTTTGAGACCCCCACATCCACCTCGAGCTCCCCCACTGCCTACTGTTAGTGTCAGTAGTGCTGTTTTTTCACAATCCTCTTCAGGGCCTTTATTCCCAGCTGAGATTTCCTGGACGGACATGCACCTTCCCCTTTCGGTTTTGGTGGATTCAGGGGCAGCTGGGAATTTTATGGATGCCTCTTTTGCTAAGAAGTGGGATATTCCTCTTGCTCCGCTTTCACCCCCTATCTGCATTCAAACGTTGGATGGGTCACCGATCGCTCCTGGACGTATTTCCTGGCAGACCATTCCCCTATCCCTTACTGTTGGTGCCACTCACGTGGAGGACATTTCACTCCTTCTCCTGGACTCCCCTGCTTACCCTGTGATCCTGGGCCTTCCCTGGCTCAAAAAGCATGATCCCCACATCTCCTGGGCCAAGAATGAGATCATTGCCTGGAGCCATGCCTGTCGTGACAACTGTTGTCGTCCTCCACTCAAAGTTGCTGCTGCAGTAAACCTCTTGGAAGAACACTCTATTATTCCCCCCCAATATGCACATTTGAAGCAAGCCTTTGACAAACAGAAAGCTCTATCGCTCCCCCCTCACTGCACCTATGACTGTGCAATAGATTTGCTTCCAGGAACACTCCCACCCAAAGGACGGATCTACCCTCTCACTCAGACAGAGAATGAAGCCCTGCAGGATTATATCAAGGAGGCCCTGAATTCTGGTTTTATTCGTCCCTCCTCGTCCCCAGCCTGTGCTGGGTTCTTCTTCATAGGGAAGAAGGACGGCTCCTTGAGGCCGTGTATTGATAACAGAGGCCTGAACTCCATTACAGTCAAACATCCCTACCCCTTGCCTTTAATCCCAGCCGCTCTGGAGTCCCTACGTGGAGCGTCCATCTTCTCAAAACTAGATCTACGGGGGGCTTATAATTTAATCAGGATCTGTGAAGGGGATGAGTGGAAGACGGCCTTTATGACCACGCACGGCCACTATGAATATCAGGTGATGCCTTTTGGACTCGCTAATGCCCCGGCAGTCTTCCAATCCTTTATAAATGACATCTTTAGGGACATTATTGGAAAATTTGTCTTGGTATACTTGGACGACATCCTCATTTTTTCCACCGACCCTCAGGAACATGTCCATCACGTCCAGGAGGTCTTGTCCAGACTCATCGACAACCAGCTCTACGCCAAGCTTGAGAAATGCATTTTTCATGCTTCTAAGATTCACTTTCTGGGCTACATTATTTCTCCTCTTGGAGTCGAGATGGACTCAGCCAAGGTGGCAGCTATCGATGATTGGCCTGTGCCACGTAATTTGAAGCAAATCCAACGCTTTCTAGGTTTTGCCAACTTCTACAGGCGATTCATCCGGAACTTTAGCTCCGTTGTGGCGCCCATCACGCTCTGACCCGCAACCGTCCTAGTCGGGGTGAATGGAATCCGGAGGCTAACCAGGCATTCCTGCGCTTGAAACGTCTCTTCAGCTCCGCTCCTCTCCTACGGCATCCGGATCCCTCCCGGCCTTTCATTGTTGAAGTTGACGCCTCTGCCCATGGGGTTGGTGCAGTCCTCTCCCAGCGCCTCGAAGAGGATTGCCTTCCTCATCCATGTGCTTTCTTTTCCAAGAAGCTCTCTCCTGCCGAGGTTAACTATGATGTGGGCAATCGTGAACTCCTAGCTATCAAGCTGGCCCTCGAGGAATGGAGACACTGGCTGGAGGGGGCTCATCACCCCTTTGTCATTATCACGGACCATAAGAACCTGTCCTATATTCAATCTGCCAAGCGCCTCAACTCCTGTCAGGCCCGTTGGTCACTTTGCTTTTCTCGTTTTAATTTTGTTATCACTTACACTCCTGGCTCCAAGAATGGGAGGGCTGATGCACTCTCTCGGCTCCATGACCCCCCAGACCTGGCAACACACCTGAACCAATCATCTTTCCTAACAGAATTGTGGCAGCGATTCATTGCTCCATTGAGGATCAGGTCAGGCGTGCCCTCAACGGAACTACAGTTCCTCTGTGCTGCCCCCCGGATAAGCTTTTCGTCCCGAACAACTTACGTTCTGCTGTTTTGCAGTGGGGACATGATTCCCGGTTTGCCGGCCACCCGGGATGCAGACGCACTCTGGACCTCCTCACCAGGGACTTTTGGTGGCCTTCCATGCGATCTGATGCAGCAGAGTACGTCTGGGCTTGCCCGGTCTGTTCCAGGAGCAAGACTCCGCGCTCTAGGAAGGCTGGCCTCCTTCACCCCCTTCCAATCCCACACCGCCCTTGGTCCCACTTAGCTGTTGACTTCATTACGGACCTTCCTAACAGTCAGGGTCATACGGTAATCATGGTGGTCTCCGATCGTTTTTCCAAAGTAGCCCATTTTGTCCCCCTCCCAGCATTGCCCACAGCCCAGGAAATGGCATCTTTGTTTGTACAACAGGTCTTTAGGATACATGGTTTGCCTGATGACGTTGTCTCGGACAGGGGACCTCAATTTATCTCGGCCTTTTGGAAGGCTTTCTGTCAAACTCTAGGGACTCATGTATCTTTGACTTCTGGTTATCATCCTGAGGCCAATGGTCAGGTGAAAAGGACCAATCAAAGCCTCCTGACCTTTTTGAGAGCCTTCACCTCCAGCTCACAGGATGATTGGTCATCACTACTTCCCTGGGCAGAATATGCCCACAATTCTCTTACCTCCTCCTCCACAGGTCTCTCTCCCTTCCTTTGTTCTTTAGGTTATCAGCCCACTCTCATCCCTGTCACACCTCCACTCACGGCAGTGCCGTCCGTGCAACAATATATTGCCAAACTGCGAAGGACCTGGAAAATGGCGAGGACAGCTCTTATTAAGTCAACCCAGCGCCACCCCAAATTCGCCAACCGACACCGCAGACCAGCCCCTCGTTTTCGGAAAGGACAGTTTGTTTGGTTATCTACACGGAACCTACCTATACATCAGCCTTCCAAAAAGCTTGGGCCTAGATATATTGGTCCCTTCCGGATTCTTTCCCAGATCACCCCGGTTACCTTCCGCCTTGCTCTCCCCCCTACCCTCAGAATCCACCCCTCATTTCATGTCTCCCTCCTGAAACCTGTTTACCGCTCGCCCCTTGCGGCTCCCCAACATCGCACGCCACCTCCTCGTCGCATTCAGGGGCGCCCGGCTTATACAGTCCACAAGATCATTGACTCCAGATGGAACCGCGGTACCCTTCAGTATTTAGTCGACTGGGAGGGTTTTGGTGCCGAGGAGAGATCTTGGGTTCCAGAGAAGGATATTTTGGACCCTACACTAATCAGTGACTTTCACAGGGACTATCCTAATCGGCCGTCTCGGGCGTCGGGAGCCGCCCGTGAAGGGGGGGGTACTGTCACGACCACCAGCCACCTGAGATCAACACGTAAGCGAGCCAATCAGCACCAGCAGCGGATTACTACTAACAAGCGCTGCTGCACGAGTTAACACACCTGCAATTGCTCTACCGTGCGGCACGCCGGGTTATTTATACCATTCTTACCTGATTCCCGTTGCTCGGTATTGAGTTCTCTACTTGTTGCTCAGCCTAGCGTTCTTACCCCTCTTTTGCCTTCCTGGAATTCTGCCTGCACCTTTTGCCTTCGGACTTCGGATTTCGTCTCGCCCCTTGGATTGTTTGCTATCATTGCCTGTTTTGGATTTGACCCTGTAGCTCTCTTTTCGACCTCGATTCTGTCTCACGTTTTGGATTGTTCGCCACCAGTGCCTTTACCGGATCTCGACCTACCTTCGCCTTCGGACTACGACTCAGCTCCTGGATTTGCTCGGTACGTTTACTTACCTCCCTGCGACTCCTGCATCTGTATCGGATCCTTGTCACCTCTACAGAGCAGCGTTACACATTTTAAAGATTGCAGTATATGAAAATTTTCATAACTTTTATTTGAGCAACATTTTTCTAGTTGCTCTAGGTTATCATGATCTAAAGGTCAAAGGTCGTTTAAATTCAGAACTGGATCCACTGGTTGTCCGCCTTTTCTTGTTAGAGAAGTGAGTGTAAGCAAGGAGACTGTACTGCTGTTTGCAAAGTTGTTCTTAACTTTTCTTTAAATTATAGTAAAGACGTTGACGTTCATTAAAGCGTGCTTATTGAAAGTTACCACAAACATCAAGTACTATTGCATTTTTAGAAACCTTATTTTTTTTGTTTATGTGCAATTACGCACAGGATTTAATAAAGCAGATCAGTGCTGTGAGTTCATAAAATACTATTCAAAAGTTATGGATGGGAAACAGCTGACCACATAAAACAAAATAACATAAACACAAATGCAAAATCCTTTACAATTATGCACCTCGTATGAGTATTGGGTTGAACCTCTTTTTAAGTTGTAGTCATTAATTCAGTTCTGGCCTAGGAACTCTAATTCCCATGAATCCCACAGGACATCTTGGGAGCATCTGTGTCTTCTGGTTACTAGGTCATTCCTGGTTTTAATCTGGTCTTTTAAAATAAAGATTATAAAGTCACTTTGTCTAGTATATTTATATAATTAATATCTTAAATAAAAGTAATTCTCTTATAAATAAATGAAATTATTACGTATAACATATTGACATTTTTATTAATTTTATATGAACACAGTATGCTTATTATTCACTTTACATTCACAAACTCTTAAACTGATAGTGGTATGTGTCACTTGTTAATAATCTGTACATGTCATAATTGCAGTTCCACTGTTTATTGCCTAATATTGTTAGACATTTTCACACTCAAAAAACATGCATGTGCTGTGTTTATTTTAATGGATTTAAAATAAATCAAATACACATTTTTATTTATCCATAGAATAGTTTGACATATTGTTAAGTCAAACAGTTAGACTATAGTAGTTCAGGTGGGCATCAGAATACGTATACTGCAAAGGTACAAGTAATAGGTTAATTCCATGCTGCAAAGAGAAGAAAGAAAACACAACATTTTGGCTGTGGAGCCTTCTTCGGGTGTAAGAAAGATAGGAAAGTCAACAAACATAATATGGCATGGGAAAAGCCAGGAGGCAGGAGCAAGGGAGAGGCAGACTGGCCAATCAAGTGGTGCGAGGTCAAGAGAGGTGAGGAGAGGTGTGAAACGAAACCTACAAATGATAAGGGGGAATTAGAAGAAAACAAGTCTGTTGTTGAGAGATTCCTAATAAACCCTACTTTGAGAACGCAGATGGAGAGATCAGTGTGATCATGGCCATCAGAGGTAAAATGAGAAACTATGGGCTTGGAGAAATCTTTAATCTTTACAGCCCTAACATGTTCTTGATCTCCAAGTCTCCTTCCTGTTTCCCCAATGTAGATGGCGGGGAATTTACTGCAAGAGATACAGTAAATAAGGTTGCTTGCGGTACAAGATGTAGTCTGAGTGATCTAGAATTGTCCTGAGCAGCCTTGAATGAGTGTGGTGTTAGATATGTACTTGCAGGTGAAACAGTGAGCTCTGTTGTAGGGAAAAGTGCCTGGTGTGGATGATTGCTGAGGGCGGTCAAGGGAGCTGTGAACAAGAAGGTTACGCAGATTAGGTGGTCGGGGATATGAGATGATGGGGTGGTTAGAAAAGAGGGCCCCAATGGAGGGATCATCCTATAGGAAGTAAAAATTGTTGTTAATGGTCCTGGGTACAGAGAGTGTGTAATGGTGGTAGGGAAGCACCAAAGTAATGCATTTGTTAGTTCCTGATTGATCGAGTTGATGCTACGAGGGGTGTTTTTGGCTCAGGTGAGGGCTTTTTAATTACACAGGTGGGGTATCCTCTGTTGATGAAAAAATAGTGTATTTTGAGTGCTTTTTCCTGGAAATTGATGTACTCACTGCAGAGTTGTCATAGCCAAAGGGAGAGGGGTTTAGTGTGTTTGGGGTGAAATAAACTGTACAGGAGATAGCTATGTGAATCTGTGGGTTTGTAATAGACCGAAGTAGGAGTCAGGAATGGTTGACTATATACTACAATGCAGGAAAAACTCATACACAAGACTTATTTTCTTCCAATCCGAATTTTTTAAAGCACTTTCTCACAACTCACAGTGGGGGTGCAATGTAACACCATGTAATGTAGTTTTAAAATGTTGGCCACATGGATTGAATACGAGAACGAAAAATTCAATCCCAACATGCCACTCATGCAAATTAACAGAAGTCATCTCCACATACAAGCTGAAACAGTAGAGTACACATCAATGAACAGCAATGTGATCAGTATACCATATAAATATACAGTACATACAGTATGATACCATATGGTTTAAAAGCCACTTCAGTACAGTATGTGTGAAATATATTGTATAATCAAAATTTAAAGAAAAATTGTTTACTGAATGCCCAGACATCTACATTGGGGAAACAGGAAGAAGACTCATAGACTGCTTCAGAGAACATGTTAGGGCTGTGAAAAGTAAAAATTTCTCCAAGCCCATAGTTTCTGATTTCACCTCTGAAGGCCATGATCACACTGATTTCTCCATCTGTGTTCTCAAAGAAGGATTTCTTAACTCCGATAGCAGAAAGACATCAGAAACTAAAATTATCCTGTAACGTGGTTCACACCTTCCCCCTTCTCTCAACAGCAAACTTTTTTTCTTCTAATCCTCTCTATTCATTTGTAAGTTTCAACCTCACACCTCTCTCGACTTCTCACCTACTGAGTGCCCACTCTGCCTCTCTCCTGCTCCTGTGTCCTCCACTCTCCCGGCTTTTGTTCTCCTATGCTATATAATCTTTGCTGTCTGCCCTATCTTTCTCACACCCGAAGAAGGCTCCACAGCCAAAATGTTGTATTTCCTTTCTTCTCTTTTCAGCGTGGAATAAACCTATTACTTTGCACCCTACGGATGCTGACGCAGCTACCCACCTGAACTATTTTTATACTGTATTTCCAACTGAGTTATTTTCTTTTTGTGAAACAGCCATGCTGTCTTTTTTAAATTAATTTTAATATTTACTGTAATATGCAATATAAAATAATATGCTGAAATAGGATTTTGGTGAAAGCCCAGATGCATCCACGTCACGTTAAGCATTCACTGCACCACCTGGTGGTTTTACAAAGTAGTGTAATCCTGAAATAGAATATTTTTAAAATATTGCAGTATAGTGTGTATATTGCATTTTGCTGTATAATTCGCCGTGTATTTTGAATTGTTGGATCTGTACAGTATGTTATGATATTGGAGACCATGAGCTGGACTACTTCACCAACACATCACCAATGTCGAAGGGGTTCTTGTGTGCCTAGTTGCTACAGAACTTATATTGATGATATTGATGGCAATAAGATATTGATGGCAATAAGATATTGATGGCAATCTTTTGCTACAGTGATCACGTCCTGGGACCTTAATTGCTCCCTTCCCTGCAGGTTTACACTGGTATGACAATATACAAGCTGGGCAACGCCCATCCCCTTGCTGCTTTAACAAAGGTTTTCTTGAGAGATGATAATACACTAGTGATCACGTGCACAAATTACTAGTCCCATGACATGTGGACCCATTGCTCAGAGAGCCATGAACAGGGTCTAAGCTTGTCTAGGCTCTAGGTAAAGAACAGGACAATAGAGCATATGAAACTGTCAGAGCACCTGCTATAGTATTTAAAAAATATATTTTTCCTGATAACAACTTTGTGATTTAATTATATTTATATGCACTGTATAGACTTCAGTTTCCTTTTCTAATTATTATGTTTTATTGAACTGATGTTGACAACACATAAGGTGGCCTGTCTTCAACCAGAAAGAATAAAAACATTATTTTCCATTTTTGTTTAATTATATTCACTATTGTATATGATTGTATATGTTGTATACACATACAGCTCTCCCCTTCTCAATTGAATGATGCATATTATTCCTTATGTTGTTACTCATGAATAAAATATTTTTTTCCTAATTTATTTTCCAAAATCTAACAAAACAATACTAAACTCCAACATTATCTTCTTTTTTATCTTTATACCCATAAACTTCTGTAAGTGTACTGCACTGTAAAAGGGCAAAGTCATTAAAATTCTGCCCAGATCCCACAAGATGGACTAAAATAACTTGCATGTGACTGTGACATATGTGAGTTTAATCTTCTTTTCTCACAGAATTCTTGCTGCTTCATGGTGAGCTGGGAAATTATTCACAGTTGGCAGGCTTAGGAATTATTCACTGCTGACTAAAACTATTGTTTGCATACTGCACAACCAGAACTGCACACTCTATATTTAGCCTTAAAGAACCAAGCAAAAACATGTTTTTCAGAATTCCTCGCATGAATTTTAATTTTAACTAACCTGGTTTGATTTTTAAATATCACAGTAAAAGGTCATATGTTGCTTTTCCAAAATAAGGATTTTTGTATCCTTACTACTGAAAAGAAAACTTCTCCTTCAGTGACTTCTGAATGTAACTTCTGAAGTTAATTAAAGGATGAATTGTTTGTGAATGGCATCTCTTGTTTTCTTAAGTACAAGTCATAAAATTTCAACAGGCCCTTGAGATTTATCCTAATGCTTATAGTTTGAACAATGCTTGAAGCAAAACCAGAAGACTTCTGCTTAAGATTTTGGAAGAGTGATGTAGCGGTGAGGCTTATTAATAAGGCAGAATTAAGTGTTTCTGAGCTTTCCAAATGAGGCCCCATTTCTCTGTTCATCTCTGTGGTTCAGCCACAGAGAAACCATTCATGCAAGATGTTTTCTTTTGATAAGGACAGCTCCCAAAGGGGGATGCACTTAGCTAAGTCTGGCTATCATGATCAATGGTCATCCATTGGCGCCTATCTGTCTAGGGAGTGCCAGTGGGACATCTGGACTGCATTACTAAGTGTCAGGACTAAGTGACTCATATCTCACCCTGATCAACTAATCAGGGACTGGTAGGGCCGAGTAACCCACGTGGGACTCTGATGCCCATGGAACTTTCAGCCAATCAATGAGCTGAAGTTCCTCCAGGTAAAAACAGGCAGCACAGAGAGCCTGAGAGATTCAGACAAGATTCAGATTCAGATTCAACAATTCTAAAGGGAATTCAAAGGAGAATTCCAGGGCAGGACGGCCCAGGAGCAGAAGGCTCCCAAGGGCAGGACATTCTCGCAGCGCGCCTCCTGACCATCCTGAGACTCAGCCCGGACAACCACGGAACGGCCAGTGTGTCCGAGTGCCAGAACTTTCCTTTGTTCTAAGAGTCTAGAGTGGAGGTTGCCAGAGAGTAACCAGCAGCAGGCCTCGTGAACAGGTCGGAACTGTGGAAAGCTGAATCACTATTCAGAACTAGCTCTTCATCAGGAACGAACCGGTCCTCTTCCTGACTTGCTGGGACCCACAGTCATCTTTTCTCCTGTGCACAAACTTTGCTAGTTAAAGCCAACAATGAGCATCAGCAGCGCACCGTCGCAAGCCGCACAGCACAGCCTGGCACGGAGCCAGAGAGCGCGGATTGGACAGCAACAGCCTGCAACTGTTTCTTTGAGTCCCCGGGAGATCTGAATTCCCAGAGATTGGATGAGTATTCAACTTCAATGCATTACAGCTCGAGAATTCAATTGTTATCCAAACCAGTTGATATCAATTTAATTCTTAAGAGTTATGTACTTGTTTAAGTATCTAATGTAGAAGTTGTAACCAAGTTCACTTTACGAAACGGTCTTAATGAATGATATACTGAACGTATGTCCTCTTGATATATGTAACTCTTTGTAACTGATTGAATATATACCTTTTGTATTCTGATAACCCTCTCGATAAGATCTGTTAGGTTTATATGTATATTCTATGTATTAATAAATGTATCCTCGTGTATTAGTACCTGTGTGTGTGCGTTGAGTTATATCGCATGGTTGGATTCTAAAGCCATCAAAAGAATCAACTTTGTGATTTACTGCTACAATTAATAATTGTCTCAGTAAATGCCCAAACCCTACAGAACTGGTGCCTTCAGAGAGCCACTATGATTACATATTTGGCGTCCCTGAACCGGTTTTCCCTACAGTGATAAAAAAAATAATTAACTGCTATAAGTGAATAACCAAAAACTGAACTGCATCCATACATATCCATCCATACATTTTCTAACATGTTCTAACCTCTTTATCCAATTCAGTGTCCAGGGCAGCTGGAACCTATCCTGCAGGCGCAATGTGGACAGGGCATACATGGACACAAACAACCACACATTCTACCACTATCTTAATCTACAACTATGTGTTTAAAAAAATGGGTAAAACATACAAATTCCATGCAGACAGCACCCCAAGAAAGCACCACTGTGAGGCAGTAATGCTAACCACTGTGGTAGCAGCGGTTGAATACAGCATATAAAATTCATGTTCATCAACATGTATAGCATCTATTTCAGGGAACATTATATGAAGTGTTCTTCATTAAACATAGATTTCCTTCTGATGTGCGTATATCCAAAACTGATTATTGTTAAATGTGTATTACATACGGTATACTGTATATATTTGTCTTTAGGCACTTTGATGGTATAGACAGAGAGAACCTCTGGAATGTAAATGTCTTTCACACCATAGCTACAGCTACTGTATGTTCATTTTCCACTATGCCAGCAACTAAAGTCATGTTCAGTATTTAATAATTCAGAGCTTTAGCTCTTAATGTTGTGTTCTTGAGCAATTCCAGATTTATCTTTACATACAGAATAAATTATATTTAAATAATAATTCTCACAGTTATTGTTTTTTCTGGCAAGGTATAAGGACTCTACTTTGAAACTAAGAATTCAATATGTTCAAGGTGCAATAGATTTCAGAACACAATTCTTGCTCTTTTCTTCCTGTTTCTTAGTTTAACATTTCAGAATTAATATTTTTAGAATATCACTTATTAAACTGAAACCTTATTCATTTTCTTTTACTCAGAGAAGAAATACAACATATAGGCAGATTGGCTCTTATTAGACAGAATGACTAAATTATTAATTTAATTACAGTATGTGAAGTTTTCAGTTTGTTTTCAGTTTGTGTCATCATTGAAAGTTTACAAGTTGTCTATACATTGACATGTTTTTCTGTGGTAGGAGTCATCAGTATCCATGATGGATAATATACATTTTACAATATACAATTTTTGTGTAACTGCCAGTAGCTTGTGAAAGGTAGTGAAAGGATTATCTGAAAGTTCTGTGTTTTTCACTTGAAGGAAAGCAAAAAATATCTAAGGATCTGAGAATCACAGCAATGACACTGTGGAGTGTCTCATTGAGCATCTATACTGCCATGCTAATTTATTCAGACCTTTGCTCATTTTTCACATTTTGTTCCTTTAAAGCTAGCAGCTTAAAGTCGTGACACAAAAAGTAGCCATTTATATTTGTTGTATACACAATCTACTCCTGAGATTTAAAGTGAAAAAACTAAAGGAAAGACGTAAATAAATAATATGAAAGAAAATTGGAAAAGTCAGTTTGTATTGAATAAGTATTTAAATCCTTTGATGTCGCAAACCTAAATTAAAAAAGGTACACAAAAGTGTCTTAAAAAACCACACATTTTGTTGAGAGCCTTATGTCTATGTGAAATAACAGTGGTTTGCATGATGTCAGAATAAATGCATCTATTTCTGTAAGATCCCACAGTCAGGATGTGTGAATTTATCTGATGCCAACCAAGAAACTGGAAGAAGTGCCCAGAAGGATCTTTCCTGGTTGTTGGTCAACTGACACACAACTCCACTGCTTAGTATGACTCAGCCACAGGGCATAATCAAGCATAGTCTGGTGAAATCATCTGGTAACAGGCAGGAGATGGAACCTGTGGGATAATATACACACTGACAAGGGAAACCAAGCACAGTTGTTCAGGTCTTTTGACTTGATGATTAGATACAGGCAGTTGGAGGTTGCCTCTGAAGACAAATGGCAAACAAAAAAATATGTGTTTTTCTCTAAATAGGGTACTGTGGTGTTTTTTAGCTATTATCCTTGACAATTGCAGTTTGAGATCTAATTGGAGAAATAGCTAGATTATTGTGATGACAACTGCATGTACAAGCACTAATATGTCTGAAAACTGTTGGAAAAATGAGGGACTTGTTAATTAGTATTAGGGCTATTGATTTCAAACCAAATAAATCACTATATCTTTGTTTTATCATATAAAACAGAGGACTGGTCAATTCCCACAATAGTAAAAGAAAGGTTTGCTTTCTTTTACCAAAGTTTTAAAATAATTCTCTAATAAAGACACTCACCTACATAGACTCAAAGACACAAATATCTGTTCAAGTGGAATAGGACTTACATGAAAAATGAAGAAGCTCTGACTTAATCTCCTGTCATTAATACCAGATACAGTTAACTGTGTAGAACTAAGAGTGATACTTTCTCAGGCAATCCTGGAGGGAGCAGGAATTACCTGTACTTATTACAGTCCAGTGCTCAGTAACATAAAGTTTCCAGAAAGGAGATAGATGGTGTCATCGGTAAAGAAAACTATAGAGCAGTCCATTACTTACATCTATAGGCAGGAGTTTCTGATTTGCACTAAAAATGCTTTAGATCCACAGAGAAAGGTAGCGTGAAAGAAAATGCACAATACTTTACACTGGCTTCCCCTGTATTTTTACTGATTATTCCTATGATATTTTATGATGACATTTAGGTAATCATGACCTCAGACTATTTTAAAAATAACACTTTGAGGTAAAAAAAAGAGTTTAGTTTTCCTGTGCCGCTGTAGTGGGGCTGAGAAAATCTGCTTTATCTCAGGAACCAAAGCACCACAAACACTACTTTATACAGCACAAATGGAACACATCATACTAATAAAACTCTTAAACTGAATATTTTCTACAGCTGTTCATCATTTCTTGCATCAGTTTTGACTAATTTTAGCCCGTTGCTCTTTATAAAACTGCTTTATCTTGGTGACATTTATTTCCCAGGCTTGTTGCCTTATGTCTGATAAATTAATTTGTTTTAGTAAGGGACTCCGAGAAGCAGCGTTCAGAATATAAATTAAGAATAACCTGTTGATAAATTATTAAAATTATCTATTAGTCTACTAACAACAACTAACCTGATTAAAACTTGGATTTATGACAGATCACTGGAAAAGGTCAAGGTCAGTGCATTGTTCATCTTTTCCAATACTTTCTATTGTGGCTTGGCTTGACTTTATTAGCAAAGGTAACTATAGATGCAGCCATTCAAAATGCTGCGGTACAACGTGGTGGGTGTGTCGCATCCAAACGCTTCATTTCACGTCATACCACACTCTACCGTATGCAACTTAAATTATGTTAACAGTATCCGGAATCACCTTGTAAAACCGCCAGGTGGAGCTAATAAAGTTTAACCTTTCATGTACAGCATTTGAGCTGTCACCAGAAAACACCCGGTTTTCAATCCCAATCACTGCTGATGGACAATCTTTATACAATTAAGAATTTAAGTAGTTAAGACTTTTAAATTTAAATGGTGTATTACAGTATGTTAATCATTATACATTAAAAAGTTGGTATATTTTATGAAAGCAAGATTGCTCAGTTAGACAAAAGTACACAACCTACCACCTTTAAAATAAATATTTTAATTATGCAAAAATATTTTAAGCATCAAACTATTTACAGAAGATATTACTAATAGTATCAATAATGAATGACCTTGGACAAGCTGTAAACTCAATGTACTACCCTGGTCCACATTTTTTGTAACCGTCTTTGTAGATGAAAATACTTTATTTTTTCATTGACAGAAAGTAACACCACAGCATTTTGTTGATCCGATCACGTAGTCGTTTTAAGTAAGTATTGAGAATCTCCGATTCACCATGCCTTTCACATGCTCTTAAACGATATTAATTTAGGAACATAAACATATTATTTAAACTGTATATTTCTGGTATTGGCAGTTTAAAGAAAAAATACACACCAGTATTCCATTTCTCCCTAATCATTTTAAGCTTCAAAGTCTTATATGTGGTTATTTCAGAAACATTTTTATGTGCTCCTTCTGACCATGTAACTGTACATGTATATACAGTACATCGTGAGAAAAGTGATAGTTTTAAGTTTTTCTGCGAATACGCTCGATATCGGAGTAAAGAAAAGCATACTTTTAGAATTTGATTAATAGGGAATATAATATGGAATCGTGCTATCTAAAGAGCATGCTTGCTAGCGCGGTGACATCACCGCATTTCCCTCTTAATAGCTACTAAATAGGCAGTGAAAACATTTGTGTGTCTTTCCATGGGGGGAAGCGGAACTGTCTGTCATTGGAAGGTACGTCTATTCTACTCTGAGAATACCCGTGGTCTTTTCATTGATAAACCGAATTTGCCTGCTAGAGCACCACAATTAACACTCAACCACATCACAGATCACAGATCAGTCCCAGTGTGTGAGAGATTGCTGTTTGATCTGTGCTTGATCTTTGATCTGAGCTTTAATAGAGAGCTTATCTCTATTAATATAACTATCGAGTGCTATTAAATGCAACTTTCTTGTATAGATGACACTTTTCTAAAATGTATTTAAAAATTAAAACGATTACAATTGGCATGCCTGTAGCTTTTTCACAAAACCTCCTAGAGTTACGAAAACACTTGCTGTGTGTACATGTGACAGTTTTCACAGCCTTCACTATGTAGTTTTTAAGCCATTTTTTTTTACCACATTCTTCTGTCGATATCTTTGGAAGGCAAACACAGAAAGCCTTCAAACTAATTGCATTTTAAAGACCACAACTTGTGAAAATCTTTACAGCCTTCACGTAAAACTATCAGTGAGCTAATTCTCTTTTTTTAAGCCTCCGGTTTTTCATCGATGCGTAATTATCCACTAACTGGAACCCGTGTCGCAAAAAACTGACTTGCTTTAACAAAATATATTTACTAATCCTTTTGCCTGGCAATCTACCTGAATGCCCAACTATCTGAGAAGCCCTCCGTGAAACCAAAAGAACCACAACTGAACAAGTTTTGACAATAAGAGAGAGAAGAGAGAAATAATAAGAGAGTCCCCATTAGCCCCATTTTAAATTAAAACATAAATGCGTGTTTAATTAAATGCTTTTATTGATTCATAATCTGACAATGCATCGTAAATCATTATCTTTGTCTTCTAAGTATGTTAACTTTCAGCATAGCTTTCTCTCCATTTAGATTTATTTTTCATACCATCGCTAAACAAAGCAGGAGCGTATTGTAATTCCTCTTTGGATCAAACTTGGAAAGATTAGATTGTAGTCATTTTTATTTTTTAAATATTTTTTTTTAGAAAAGTGTAATCTATACTAAAAAACTGTATTTATTTAATACCACTTGATTGTTATATCAATACGGATAAGAATTAAGTTGATGGTGTTTAGACTTTTAATAATTTTAAACTGTATTACAGCATCTTACACATCAAACATGAAAAAATTGGTATATTTTATAAAAGCAAGATTGCTCAGTTGGACAGTATAAAGCAAGTATATTTTTTAATGTTTGTAATCGCTATTCTTGCAAGTACAAACACAACATTAACTGGAATGCTACAGAACCCTAAACAAACAATACACACTAGCTGAATATACAGTAGCTGTGTCAGTCTTCTGTGTAAAAAAATCACGGACATCATGATTTGAATATCATTGGGTGCTGTTTTTAAGAAGCTGTTGAGTAAAGAGTCTAAATTTTTATATGTGTACACTTTAAGTTTCACTTTGTTTCTTTCTCACCTGCTGCGATTTGGGCAAAGAAGGGTTAAAAAGAAAGTCAGACAGGCAGGGGGAAGGGTGAGTTGTGAAACTGTTACCTCTCCTGGATAAAGCAGTTAGAAAATAGGTGGATTTACACCTGTGAAAAGCATTCCAATTTTTATGCGATACGGAAGACATTATTAATAAAAAATGATCTTGTACAGTCTGTAAACTGAAAATTTATGAAGGAGACACATTGAGTATTGCCTTTTTTTACACTTGGAAGAACATTCCAATGTTAATGCAACACTGAAGATAATATTAATAACTTTTTAAATCTGAAGGGAGATCTAAAGGGATCCACACGGCACAGGTCCCTGCCAGCTATTCAGAAGGAAAGACGGTGACGTCACTGCGCAGGCGAGCAGACACCCTCTAATGTGAGGCGTATGCGTTAAAATATATAAGATCTTTGAATTAATATAGTTATTGATTTCTTTAGCCTCACCTCATTGTCCAATAATACTCTTCTTGTGTCTAATTTTTAGTTAAGCAGGATTTGAGCTACAGACCATAAAAAAACGGGATTAAATTTTTTCACGTATTGATGATAATGATATCAGTAGCATTTTGAAACTATTCAAACTATTCGTTGTTATTAATAAATGACTTACAGATGCAGCCAAATCAAAACGCGTGGAGTATTTCGCGATACACCGCGGTGGGCGTGACGCAGTATCACGCGGTGCATCGCGTCATTTGACGTCATGCTGGAAAGTATCCGGAATCACCTTGTAAAACCAGGAGGATCCAATAAAGCTTAACCTCTCATGTACAGCATTTGAGCTTCTAAATTTAAACTGTGTCATACAGCACGTTAATCATCAGTCATTAAAAAGTTGGTATATTTTATGAAAGCAAGATTCCTCAGTTGGACAAAAGTACACAACCTACCTTTATCATAAATATTTTAATTATGCAGAAATATTTTATGCATCAAAGCTTTTACAGAAGATATTACTAATAGTATTAATAATGAATGACTTTGGACAAGCTGTAAACTCAAAGTATTACCCTGGTCCACATTCTTTCTAACCATCATTTTAAATGAAAATACTTTTATTTTTTTTCTTTGTCAAACACCACAGCATTTCGTTGATCTAACAAACGAGGACAGGACATTAGCTAGCCAATATGATAAAGGAATTACTTTTTTTGCTAATTTCTTTAGCACATTTGTACAAGCTCTTGGAATATGTCCAATCCCTACTTTGTCAGACTTTTTCTTTTACTGTAACGAACATAAAAACTCCCTTGCGTTTCATAATTCCTAACTACTAAAATTATTTAAACTGCGACACCATCATTCAACCAGAGCTCAAAAAATCACAAGGATGCTTAAGAGCACAGCAAAGACTGTATTAAAAGATACTTGTATCAGATACATGAGAATCCAAGCTTTTTTATCAACGCTTTCTTTTCCGTATACCACATATGGAACCACTTCAGAAGGGTGTCAGCCAATCAGATTCCAGGAATCGGTACTTTAAAGGAAAAATACACATCGGTATTCCATTTCTCCCTAAACATTTTAAGCATTGAAGTCTTTAACTAACATGTGAAATAGCGTGTCAAAAAGTGGTAGTTTTAAGCTTTTCTGCTAATATAATATGGAATCGTGTATCTAAAGAAATTAATAATGATATTATTATATTCGTGTACTGCGACAGCGCTGTGTAGGGCTGTTTTGCCTTTGTTCATGTGACTTCCCCAGTAGCCCACTGGTCTACATGCTGCACTAGTAACTTGCAGGTTGTGTGTGCAAATCCAGCCGGCCCCATGACTTTTCTTTTAACAAACATTTCTTTGAAAAAATAGAATAGCAATATTATGGACAATTTTATATTTCTAAATATCACAACATGATCGAATTTAAGTCATTTTTAATAACAACGAATAGTCACCTTCTTTCCTTTTGACAACTGTCCCTGCTTCTGCTTCCTGCTTCTATCATGTGTGTGTGTTTTTATTTTTTAAATACAGTTTAGAAAAGTGTAATCTAAACTAAAAAGCTGTAAACCACCTGCTATATAGATACATATTGTAATACTTTCAGGTTCGGATAGGACGGACACAAGAACTCAGACTTGCGGAGTTAAAGCAAGTTAAAGCCTTTATTTTTCTTCTCCGTCACCACCTGCCACCCCTCTCTCCTGCGCCCCCAACCAGAAACAGAAAGCCCCCGCCCGCCAACAGCGTGAGCCAACACACTGAGAGAGAGAGAGAGAGACCCAGGGATGCAGAAGCAGGATCTTCAAGAGATCAACAACAGACAACAGAAAAAGACGTGTACTGTATAAGATACTGTCCATGGGAATCCAGGCTTTTTTATCCACGCTAAGTAGTCTTTAAAATTTCTTCATTACACAGTGAAGTCAAAATTCCGGGATGTGCCTATATGTATGCTGGGCAAACGTTCCAAGGTGAAATTCTTCCAGCACAGGGGTACCTTTAAAGTGGAGACGACAGCACCGAATATTTTTGGTTCGCCCTCTCTTTAAAGCCCTGGCCAAATATGAAGACAGTACGTACAGTTATAATTCAAACTGAATTAAAAACTACACATCCCAGTTACCATGGTGGTGCTTGTGATCATTGCGTTTAACCAATGAAACGGCAAAAAATCATCCACATGACTTTGGGGCTGAGTTTCGAAAGCTTAACCTATCAGCAAAGACAGCAAAGACATTTTTCCAAGAAAGTTTAGCCTTTTTCACTAATGAAACCACTAAATAAAGACATAAATATAGAAATGGACAATTAATTGACTTTTATATTTCTTAATATCACAACATGTTCGAATCCAAGTCATTTTTAATAACAATGGGTAAACTAGGTAAACTATCAAAAAAGCTTTAGAGAACTTAAGTTTTTTATTATCAACAAATTGTAAATACGACGTTTACATTGGCGTTATTAATTTTTCACTTGAGTGTATGGAAGATTGTGAGAGCAGACCCCCCCTTTTAGGCTGCGCAAAGTTTTAACATTTTTATTAAGAAATGGAGGCTGTATGCGTTACAATATAAACATTTACTGTCAAACTTTAAATCAACAGTTGATTTAAAGACAATCTGTCAAAGTGCAATAAAATACAATATTGTTGTTGTTGTTATTGTTGTTTTTATCCTGTAAAGCGTTTTGAGAAGCCACCTTTAAAGGCGCTATATAAAGGCGCTGATTCTTATAGAATGTGTTTTCTGTCTTTTTTTTCAGCATGGAATAAACCTATTACATTACTTGATTTTTATGGATGCCTGATTCCGCCGGGGATTCAAAATAAAACATGGAATCGCATGTCTAAGGAAATAGCAGTATAACTATATCCATGCACAAACAATAGCATGTTACATTATTAATTTGGGTGTCTCCTCTTGCCAGAAAGCGCTAAATTGCATTTTGAGTGTGGTTTTTGATTTTTAAATTACAACCCATACATAAGCTGATACTGTTTAGACTTTTAATTATTTTAAACTGGATTACAGCAGCACAATGTGCTTTTTCACGAAACCTACAGAAACGAAATGTCTTGCATTGTACAGCTTTTCAGCTAAAATATTTATTGCTTGCACCTGACACTTGAGGTGCCCGACAAAAAACAGTTGAACAGCTCTGTTGGAGGTTTTCAGATCAGATCAGATTCCCTTTCCCCCACATTAGTCGCTGTTCACCGCGCGGCAAGCAGCTCCAATTTCAGGCGTAAGCGATAGATCCCAGTTAACCGATCTTGTTACAGCATGTTACAGTTTACTTTTATTAACCATATTAATTTTAAGTGCTTAATGCCATTTTCTGACCACGCACGAATATTCTTATGTCTATATCTTCGCAAGGGAATCAGTGTGAATTGTAATACTAATTAAATAACCGCGGGCACTTTCCACAGCAGGAACATAACCCATTCTCAGCTCAGCAGCTCATTACAATATAGGGTGTTCAAATCTTTTGCTGCCTTTTGCTGCCTCACAAAGATTTAGAGAACTTAACATTTCTATTATCAACAAATTGTAAATACGACATTTACATTGGCATTATTAATTTTTTACTTGAGTGTATGGAGGATTGTCTGTTAACTGAGAGCAGTTAATTAAATTAATTTTTTTTATTCACAATCGGAAAAATGCAACATAAATTATCTTTTTCTTTTAAATATCTTAATAAACTTTCAGCATAGGTTTCTCCCTGTTTAGATTTATTTTTCTTGGGAGTTTGGGATCAAACATGGAAAGATTAGATTGTAATCATTTTTATTTTTTAAATACATTTTAGAAAAGTGTAATCTATACTAAAAAGCTGTATTTATTTAATACCACTCGATGCTTATATTAATGGAGTTGAGTTGATACTGTTTAAACTTGTAATTGTTTTAAATTGTATTACAGCATTGTACACATGCTTAAAAGAGGAGAAAACGCAGGCCTTCTTCAGGTGTGAGGGTCTTCTGCTCAGAATGAAACACTTAAATGTAATGTATGCTCTGATTGGGTTCAATTATGATTTGGGCTTGATTAAGGTCGCTGCCTTTCATCTAAAATCCTGCTTGAATCTTTCTAAACTAAAAATTAGACACGAGAAGAGGCTCTGGTGAAATTTCTCTTTTTTTTAATTTCTCTCTTTTTCTTTTGGAAATTCTTACCCGCTGCAATCCAGGCACAGAAGGATTAAAAGAAGCCAGACAGGCAGGGGGAAGAGTGAGTTCTAAATAAAGAGGTATCCAGGTAACAGTGAAGGTAACAGCTGCAGACATGGCCTACTTAGCCGCCAGGGTTATCCTACTCTCCCGGAGGAGGCCCACTGGGAGATAGCACTCCAGGTGCTCCTCTGGGCCCTGGCGCCAACTGAGGTGCAGTGCCACATGATGGTGGCTGCGCTGGTCCCCTTGGAGCAGGCCCTGGCTCTGGCTGAGCAGGCTGATCCCGTATTTGAAGAGACCAGTGGGCACCAACGGAGGGGCGCATGGGGAATCAAATGGGGAGGAGGAGACGGCCAGCGCGGCAATGCTGGGGGAGTGACGACGGCTGGTCATCTGCCACAGCTGTGGGGAGAGGGGGCACATCGCACGGGAGTGCCGGGCGCTGGAGCCCCGGGGACTCCAGAGGCCGTTGGGAAACGGGAGCGGGGTGGCCTAAAGGGGGGAAGGCCATCCTTGAGTGACGCTACCCCCACTCCGGAAACCCAGAAGGAGCACTTCACCAAGCCGCAGTGACACCACGCCGCAGGAGGGTGATGGTCAAACCGGTGTCAACGAGGGCCTGGCAGGGTCTGCCCTCAGTGAGGGAGGGAAGGAATAAGCCAACTCTTCCCAAAGCAGGCGGGATGAAGCGCTCCTTGCTTAGAATAGCAATATTATGGACAATCAATTTGCAATAAATATAGAAAAGCACATATTAAATTTGGGAAATTTGGTTTCAAAAGTCCTCATATCAACGATGCCTATACTGTTTTCCTCTACAGTATGCTAATCTATTGTAGTGCATTCGCCCCCCTCTTAGGCTGCGCAAATGATCTTTTAGATTTTTATAGAGAAATAGAGGCTGTACAGTATACATTACAATATAAACATTTACTGTCAAACTTTAAATCAACAATTGATTTAAAGACAATCTGTCAAAGTGCAATGAAACCTATTACTCGATTCTTATGGACTCCCAGTCCTGCCAGGGATTAAAAAAAAAACATGGAATCACGTATCTAAAGAAATAACAGCATACAGTAACTATGTTCATGCACAAACAGTAGCATGTTACATTATTAATTTGGGTGCCTCCTCTTGCCAGAAAGCGCTAAATTGCAATTTGACTGCGGTTTTGGACTTTTTTTTAATTACAACCCATAAATAAGCTGATACTGTTTAGACTATTACAGCAGCACAATGTTTTTTTTAATGCAGATGGCTGGTGGCATGTTCCATAAGAGTATGGTAATTAAAAACCATTAATACTTTCATTGGAGTTTAAATAAAGTTGATGTTTTATCTAGGGGACTTCTAAACTGTGAAAACATGTGTCTGTCTTTCCGTGGGGGGAAGGGAATATTTTTCCTCACCTTCAACCTTATCGCTCCCCCTTTACTCTCAACATCTGATTAAGAATGAATAAAAGCATTGTATTTTTGTCTGGGTGCTGACAACGTAAGCACTCTCTCTCTCCCCTGGCATTTGTAATCGTTTTTATTTATTTTTAAATAAATTTATTTTTAAATACATAAATACATAAAATGTATTTATTTTTAAATACATTTTAGCAAAGTCATGTATTTTTAAAATCTTAATATTTCTATATTTATGTCTTTATTTAGTGGTTTCATTAGTGACAAAGGCTAAACTTTCTTGGAGAAATGTATTTTATGTAAACCATGTTTGCTATTAATTCATTTAGGGCTTACTGACAGAATTGCTGTGTTTTATGCATGCCAAAAAATGTCGGTGCCGTCGTCTCCACTTTAAAGGTACCCCCGTGCCGGAAGAATTTTACCTCTGAACGTTTGCCCAGCATACATAGGCACATCTCAAAATTTTGACTTCACTGTGTAATGAAGAAATTTTAAAGACTACTTAGCATAGATAAAAAAAAGCTTGGATTCCCATGGACAGTATCTTATACACATATCTTTTTCTGTTATCTTTGTTGATCTCTTGAGGATCCTTGTGATATTTTGAGCTCTCGTTGAATGATAAACGTGTCGCAGTTTAAATAATTTTCGTTGATAGAAATTATTAAACGCTCTGATAAAAGCAAGGGAGTTTTTATATCTGTTATAGTAAAAGAACAGTTTTTCAGTGCTTGTACAATCGATGGAAATGTTCAAATAAATGTGCTAAAGAAATAAAAAAGTTATTCCTTTAACATATTGGCTAGCTAATGTCCCATCCTTGTTAGTTAGATCAACTAAATGCTGTGGTGGGTGTTACTTTTTGTTGATGAAAAAATAAAGTCTTTTCATTTAAAATGACGGTTGCAAATAGTGTGGACCAGCGTAATACTTTGAGTTTTACTGGTGGAGCTCATACAGCTGTGTCTGGATATCTTGGTCAAATATTTGGCTAGTGTGTATTGTCTGTTTGGGGTTCTGTGGCATTCCACATGGCTGGGCAGCTTGTTCCCCCCTCCCACTGAAGACTCGACCACTTGAAAATACCTGTGAAACCGGTTTAATTCGTCACAGCCAGCACTCCCGCAGAGAGTGATGAAAACCACATGAAAGACTTTGGTGCTTAAAATGTTTAGGGAGAAATGGAGTATTGGTGTATGACTTGCAGAGTTAAAAGCTGCCTTATTTTATTTCTTTCCGTCACCACCTGCCAACTAGCTCTCCCACGCCCCGACAAGAGAGAGACACATGACGAGCCCTGCTAATAAAGCACCTTGAATTGAACTGAATTGAATTGAGAGAGAGGGGGGGGGAGGGCGAGAGAGAGAGACTGTGCTACCACTGCCACCTGGGAGAAATAGAGAGAGGTGCACTTCCTACTGCACTGTGACAGATACTCTGGAATTAGAGAAACATTCTTCCATAAACTCAGAAATCTAGTACCAGAGTTCCCACACCTGCCAGAATCACAACGGGTCCCAATCCTATTGGGTGAGGGAGGAGGGTACTTAGTTGAACTGGCAGCCCAGAATGTGATCTCCTGTCACAGCCTGAGGAACAGTGAGCTCCTTCTGTCTACATTATATGTAAATATTCTATAATATGTCATTGTTGTAAATGTCTGTAATATGTCTGTAGATTAATATTGCTATTCTATTTTTTCAAAGAAATGTTTGTTAAAAGAAGTCACAGTGCCAGCTGAATTTGAACGCACAACCTGTGCATTACTAGTGCGGCACATAGACCAGAAAGCTACTGGGGAAATCACATGAAGTGAGGCGAAACAGCCCTACACAGCCCTGTCGCAGTACACAAATATAATTATATCGTTATTAATTTCTTTAGATACGCGATTCCATATTATATTAGCAGAAAAGCTTAAAACTACCACTTTTTATACACTTTATTTCACATGTTAGTTAAAGACTTCGATGCTTCAAATGTTTAGGGAGAAATGGAATACTGGTGTGTGTTTTTTCTTTAAAGTGCCGATTCCTGGAATCTGACTGGCTGACACCCCTCTGAAGTGGTTCCATAAAATCTGGTATACGGAAAAGAAAGCGTTGATAAATACAAGTGTCTTTTAATACACTCTTTGCTGTGCTCTTGAGGATCCTTGTGATATTTTAAGCTCTAGTTGAATGATAAGTGTCGCATTTTAAATCATTTTCGTAGTTAGAAATTATGAAGCATCCTGTTAAAAGCAAGGAAGTTTTTATGCCCGTTGAAGTAAAACAAAATGCCTGACAAAGTATGGCTTGGACAGATTCCAAGTGCTTGTACAAATGTGCTAAAGAAATTATACTTTGAGTATACAGCTTGTCCAAAGTCATCCATTATTAATACTATTAGTAATATCTTCAGTAAAGGCTTTGATGCATAAATATTTCTGATAAAGGTAGGTTTTGTACTTTTGTCCAACTGAGCAATCTTGCTTTCATAAAATATACCAACATTTTAATGACTGAGTATTAACATGCTGTAATACACAGTTCAAAATTAAAGGCTCAAATGCTGTAATGAGAGGTTAAGCTCCCCCTGGCGGTTTTACAAGGCGATGCCGGATAGTTTCCGGCAGAGCGTCAAATGATACGTGACACCACGTAATACCGCGTGATACCGCGACATGCCCACCGGGGTATGCCGCAAAATACCTCACCCATTTTGAATGGCTGCATCTGTATAATACAAATAGAATCATCATTCATTAATCACATATAGTATAGTATAATATATTGAATTATTAACAAATGTGTATAAATAGTAATTAGAAGACAGATAATATTAATTTACATTTTAACTATAAAAATATACATTGTGGCTTTAAAAACATTGTATTTAAAAGCAGGCAGACATGTAAACAATAAAAAGAGGCCAGATTAAAATAAAATAATAAGTTTAAATAATTTAAACAATAATTTAAATAATTAAATAATTTTTTTTTTTTTTAATTTTCATATAATTGTGTTGAATACTGTAAGTTGCTTTGAACTTACAGTATTTAGATATATATAGTTACAAATGGGAGGGTTATGAAAATGGTGAATTTTAGGAAATAACTGAGCGGCTTATTCAATAAGTGAAATTAATTATTCATAACCCCGAACATGTAAGTGACTTCTCCAGATTATACCTGAGCGGTTTGTATAATTAAAGGCATCTAAATTATTTATTCTCTGGTACAATTTTGGTGAAAGAATGATAATCCAGATACACTAGTTTAAACAAATATTTATTAACAATGACATACCACAAACTATACTACACACAACAAAAATTCTATGTGCAAACAAGGCGTTTCAGAGGCCTAACATTTTAATCACACATTAAACCTCCAGATGTCTACGAAGTATTCGAGTTGTAATGCCTACAGAGTCCAAATAAGAGAAAAGCTGTCTTTCAAAATAAATGTAATGCTACCTGCTGTTAAATCTCTTTCTCTGCATCCTGGATGCAACAGAATAAATGGGAGCCTATCTCCCTATTCTAAAAATGCACCCTAAGCAGGAAAGACATTTTGTACTTAGGTGTCTTTTGCCCAGGAATCCCACATTCCCTACAGACATAGAATAGCAAGCTCTCTATCGTAAGGTTCAAATGCTTAGTTCCAGGTTTTGTTTGGATGATCATTAAGTAGGAACTCTCGCCTGGTGCAAGCTTAAAGTTCCAATGCCTGAGTCTCGTGTCCACATCTCTCTTCTTCTAGTCCTCCTCTTCTTCTTGTTGTTTTCCCTGTTGTCAATGTGATCTTACTGTATATGGTGTGTATCTGAACTGCTCATTGACATGTAAATTAATTACATAGGTCTACCAAGGTAAATTTTAAAATTGGTTTTGATTAGGAAAAACCCCACATCCCAGCAAACATCCCCTCTGCTTTGAAGCCAGAAGTGTGTACTCTGCCAGGTGTCATAAACTTTATCTAAAATCGAAGAGACACTTCCCAGTCACCTAAATTTGTAACAATACCCCCCTCCTAAAACATATTGTGCCCAGTAATTCTTTTATCATTAAAGAATCATTAAAGGTCTTTAAAGGGGTGAAGGAAAGGTAATAGGTGTCTGTTTTTACCTTGAAATATTTCAGTATTTAGACTTCTAATTTTACATTTCCCAGTTTAAGAGAAACTAGCATCTCCTACTGACAGAGCTTATAGTGTTTTTCCAACTTGATTTCCCTTAATTATAGGCATAACAAAAGGGTGTCCAATTGGCAACATTAGGACAATCACTCTGTGTCTGATATGTTGTTTTATGGCTATTGGCTTTGCAAAACAAAAATGCAAAACTTTGCACAGAGGTTCCCAAGTGGACCCAACAAACTGTACTGAACAGTGAAAGTCACCTTTATTTATTTAGGATTTTAGCCTCTGCTTCTGGGAGCTGTTTAATCCCATATGTATCGCCCACATATTTCTGGTGCCTCACAAACTCTGTTCAGGGACAGACCAATAATGTTTGCAAGACCACAGCTTTTCAGCTAAATAAAGACAAACAGCTGTCCATTACTCCTTTTAAAAAAAAACACCTATTCCCTATTCAAAATAAGCTCTTTGTATGAACCACTGAAATGTATTCTTAAATTTTCAATTAAAGACCCCTTAAAGTTGCAACAAAGGTGCACAAACATTTAACATTATCCTATATAAAATTTAGAAAATCTGTCACTTTTCCCTATGTAATGTTGCCATAGCCGGCCTAGGGACGCCGAAATGTAATGTTGCCATAGCCAAAATGTAATGTAGTGTGCTCTCTGAAGGCACCAGTTCTGTAGGGTTTGGGCATTTACTGGGACAATTATTAATTGTAGCAGTAAATCACAAAATTGATTCTTTTGATGGCTTTAGAATCCAACCATGCGACATAACTCAAACAACGCACACACACAGGTACTAATACACAAGGATACATTTATTAATACATAGAATATGCATATAAACCTAACAGATCTTATCGAGAGGGTTATCAGAATACAAATGGTATATATTCAGTCAGTTACAAAGAGTTAAACATATCAAGAGGACATACGTTCAGTATATCATTCATTAAGACCGTTTCGTAAATGAACTTGGTTATAACTTCTACATTAGATACTCAAAACAAGTACATAACTCTTAGGAATTAAATTGATATCAACTGGTTGGGATAACAATTGAATTCTCGAGCTGTAATGTATTGAAGTTGAATACTCATCCAATCTCTGGGGATTCAGATCTCCTGCGGGCACAAAGAAACAGTTGCAGGCTGTTGCTGTCCAATCTGCGCTCTCTGGCTAGCTGCCAGGCTGTGCTGTGTGGCTTGCGACGGTGCGCTGCTGATGCTCACTGACCGGCTAGTTAGTGTTGGCTTTAACTAGCAAAGTTTGTGCACAGGAGAAAAGATGACTGTGGGTCCCAGCAAGTCAGGAAGAGGACCGGTTCGTTCCTGATGAAGAGCTAGTTCTGAATAATGATTCAGCTGTCCACAGTTCTGACCTGTTCATGAGGCTTGCTGCTGGTGCTAACCTCGGGTGGATCCTCTGGTTACTCTCTGGCAACCTCCGCTCTAGACTCTTAGAACAAAGGAAAGTTCTGGCACTCGGACACACTGGCCGTTCCGTGGTTGTCCGGGCTGAGTCTCAGGATGGTCAGGAGGCGCGCTGCGAGAATGTCCTGCCCTTGGGAGCCTTCTGCTCCTGGGCCGTCCTGCCCTGGAATTCTCCTTTGAATTCCCTTTAGAATTGTCCACAGAATTCTCCTGAATCATCCACTGAATCTCCCAGGCTCTCTGTGTTGCCTGTTTTTACCTGGAGGAACTTCAGCTTGTTGATTGGCTGAAAGTTCCATGGGCATCAGAGTCCCACGTGGGTTACTCGGTCCTACCAGTCCCTGATTGGTTGATCAAGGTGAGATATGAGTCACTTACTCCTTACTGACACTTAGGAATGCAGTCCAGATGTCCATCTGGCACTCCCTAGACAGATAGGTGCCAATGGATGACCATTGATCATGATAGCCAGGCTTAGCTAAGTGTATCCCCCTTTGGGAGCTGTCCTAGGAAACCTTATCAAAAGAAACCTGAAATCAGCCTGCATGAATAGTTTCTCTGTGGATGCACCACCGAGATGAACAGAGAGATGAGGCCTAATTTGGGAAAGCTCAGAAAAACGTAATTCTGCCTTATTAATAAGCCTCGCCGCTACACCTACTTCAAAGTGACTTTGTTTGGAGTGACAAAGACATAAAACAATGAGGGAGATTTGGTCCCAGGTAAATAACCCCAGGCTATAACCAAAGGAAAACAATCAAAGATAGCTTTAACCTACACAATGCTGGGAATATTATAGTGTACATGGTCTCCACTGCTTGGAAGACAATTCTGCTATAAACCTGATAAACACTTTAATTAACATGAAAGGTTAAACATGGTGTACCAACATTTGAATAGCACCCCTGAACCAACAAATCTGAAAATCTACATTATAGAAAATACTTTTGTTCTATGAAAGCTCAGTAAATTAACTGCAATTCTAAATTTTAAAAATCCTCCCCAGCTGATGTATGGTGAGCTTTCTGGTGCACTATGGCTGACATTGCATCATCCAGGTGGAAGTTGCATATTGTTGGTGGTGGAGGAGAGTCCCCATTACCTCTAAAGCGCTTTGAGTAGAGTGTCCAGAAAAGCGCTATATAACTGTAAACAATTATTATAAAAGTACCAGTAGTTAACATATTGAAATTAGCATCACATAAAACAGAGCCCAGAGTTGTTATGCTTAACCAGGCTCCATGAACGGTAATCTCATGTGAAACCAAATCACTGCAGGAAGCTTTGGTCTGTCAAGCACAAGAGCAAGCCCAGGTTTCTTAAGCAGCTCTGGGTTACTGGCTCCAAAATGTGTGGCCACTGTCTCCTATTGATCTGTTGACACTGCTGCATGAGCTCCCATATGCATTCAAAGTGACACTGTCCAATCTTGCTGCTGGTATTAGAAGAGATGGCTGTGAGGCCAGTGCTGTCTGGAGACAAGATGGATTCAGCATTCTGTCTGTGTTCCTGCTGCATGGAGGGGAGTGGCGCAGGGATGATGTCTTGGCTCCCCAATACCAGGTGAAACTTGTTTGGGGAAGCTGAGCAATCCTACTGTCCTTGTCACTGATGCAGACAGATATACAGTATGTGGTGAGACAGACAGATTGTCGGTGCTGCACACGAATGTGAGTTCTTGGGTAGGCATGTCTTCAGTGCTCTGTGGAAAAGAAAACTGTGCCACTGTTTCAGACTGTAATTACATTGAAATCACAGATTTCAGAGCCGCTGCTCTGGTCTTGAGTTGTCTCTCAACTCACCAAGTCCTCTGATGTAGCCTGGTTGTTACAGATGCAGCCATTCAAAATGGGTGAGGTATTTTGCGGCATACCCCGGTGGGCGTGTCGCGGTATCACGTGGTGTCACGTATCATTTGACGCTCTGCCGGAAACTATCCGGCGTCGCCTTGTAAAACCGCCAGGGGGAGCTTAACCTCTCATTACAGCATTTGAGCCTTTAATTTTGAACTGTGTATTACAGCATGTTAATCATCAGTCATTAAAATGTTGGTATATTTTATGAAAGCAAGATTGCTCAGTTGGACAAAAGTACAAAACCTACCTTTATCAGAAATATTTATGCATCAAAGCCTTTACTGAAGATATTACTAATAGTATTAATAATGGATGACTTTGGACAAGCTGTATACTCAAAGTATAATTTCTTTAACACATTTGTACAAGCACTTGGAATCTGTCCAAGCCATACTTTGTCAGGCATTTTGTTTTACTTCAACTTCAAACTTCCTTGCTTTTAACAGGGCTTTTCATAATTTCTAGCTACGAAAATGATTTAAAATGCGACACTTATCAATCAACTAGAGCTTAAAATATCACAAGGATCCTCAAGAGCACAGCAAAGAGTCTATTAAAAGACACTTGTATTTATCAACGCTTTCTTTTCCGTATACCAGATTTTATGGAACCACTTCAGAGGGGTGTCAGCCAGTCAGATTCCAGGAATCGGCACTTTAAAGGAAAAATACACACCGGTATTCCAATTCTCCCTAAACATTGTAAGCTTCGAAGTCTTTAACTAACGTGATACCGGAGTCAACAAGCATACTTTTAGAATTCGATTAAAAGGGAATATAATATGGAATCGCGTATCTAAAGAATTTAATAACGGTATGATTATATCCGTGTACTGCGACAGGGCTGTGTAGGGCTGTTTCGCCTGCCTGTTCATGTGAGCTGTCTTGTAGCCTACTGGTCTAGGTGCGTGACTACCAACTGGCAGGTTGTGTGTTCGAATCCAGCTGGCGCTGAACTTTTCTCTTAACAAACATTTCTTCGAAAAAATAGAATAACGATATTACGGACAATCAATTGACTTGACTGGAGGCTGGACAGTATGCGTTACAATATAAACATTTATATTGATTTAAATTGTGTTCTGATTTAAATCGCAAACGCGTGTTTAATTATGTGTTTTTTAATCATAATCAGGCTAATGCATTTCTACAAGACAGCTTGTGTTTAAATTGAGTGTAAGGTAATTTATGCTTCTAAAGTCATGGTCAGCATTTATTATTGTACTGTGCTGTAAACTTTTTCTGTGCCTAGTCACATTATTTTATAGCGTTTTTATTGCGATATTAAATCCGGTGGCGCTGTGTGTTAGTTTCCTGACTCCCATTATTTAAACTGCGACACTGATCATTCATCTCTAAATAAACTTTATTTTATATAGCGTTTTAAGCGAATAGGTAATTAGATTGCTCATAAACCTAATCGCTTATTCTACATAAACACAGCGTGATTGCTCTCTGAAAATGCTTTTCCTTTATTTTTAAAGTAGGCTCAGATTTCAACTATAGATCGTATTATTATAAACTTTCTTGGAAAAATGTATTTTATGTAAACCATGTTTGCTATTAATTCATTTAGGGCTAAAATACGCTCATTGTCTTCCAAATCGAGTCGAGTTGACATTGGAAGCCTGCCACACCCGGACTGTTAAACCAATGCATTAGCACGTCAAAGCCCATTGAGGGTATTGAGCCAGTATTGGCTTTAGTATTCCCCCCCTCTCCCCTCAATTCAATTCAATTCAAGGTGTTTTATTTGCATGACAGATGGGTACAAGCAGTGTTGGGTATGTATATTGTAACGCTTACGGCAGACAGGCACTGTGTAAGAGCCGGCGCACCAGAGCAGCGCACCGAGGGAGCGTCTGCATTTATAACTTAGTTTTTAAAATTAGTCAAGCAATATGAAGCATCTCCTTTTACTTTTAAGTCTCTTAAATACATTGAGCACAGCCTTCTCACCACTTAAGATTGCTTTTGATACCATCCTTACACAAAGCAGAAGGGAGATCTTAGTGCCTGAGCATAAAAAGAATAGATGCATACTGCAACGCGTGTGAAGTCCATAAAGGATATTAATTTGGGAACTTAAACATACAGTATATGGCTGGTCTTGGTACTTTAAAGAAAACATACACACCAGTATTCCATTTCTCCCTAAACATTTTAAGCATCGAAGTCTTTAACTGACGCGATACCGGAGTCAACAACCATACTTTTAGAATTTGATTAAAAGGGAATATAATATGGAATCGCGTATCTCAAGAATTTAAATACCAGACAATCGCAAACGCGTTTTCAATAAAATTATTTTATTCATTCAGCAGTTTGTGAGAGGGACATCCAGCAGGGAGAGACACACCGGTTTTCATTGACAAAATTGTTTTTTTTCAATTCCTCTTGCCTAACAGGAATGTTTTGTTTGTGGACAGACAGTTGGACAAGAGGAAAAGACCGCCTCCTCCTACGGAGCATTTCGTTGATCCGATCACGAATTCTTTTCCAGTCGTACGCAGCAAGGGTTGAGAATCTCCGATTCACCATCGTACTAATGGTTTCCCAGAGATTGCAAGGCAAGGCACTTTTGCCTCTGGACCCATCGAAATTTACAGACGTGGTCCACCCCCAGTAAATTTCAAAAGTCACAAGATTTCGAAACACGAGGGCGGCGTAGCGGTCGGCTCTTGCTTTCCCGTCTATGCCGATGCACTGCAAGTACAACCCCCCCTCCATCTCCTGGGTGATGGGTAGCAGTTGGACATCTGGGAGAATTATTCGTCCCACTGTCGTCTTTGAATTCTGCTGTGCTTCCTGGGGGGAGATAGACGGCAGGGACGGCATCAACAGATTCCTGCACGGTGGTGAACCGAGAGGCCGGGATGGAGTGTCCTGAGGCGGTGTGTGCTCTGCGGGGGGCAGAGCTTCCTCCAGGCATTGCAACCTGCGCGGTGGGGAGAGGCACTTTTCGGGAGACAGCTGCTCAACTGTTTGACTGCTGGAACATACTGTCTCCTTCCTCTGCATTTTCAGGAGTGTATCTAGCCTCCCAATCCTCCCCAGTAATGCATCGTACTGCTCCCGCTGCTGCCGAAATGTCTCCATACAGGTGCTGCTTCTACAGGTTGGCACCCTGGCCAGTGGCCGAGAGCAGAGACCCACGGCCTGTGGCAAAATAACATAATTCATGTAAGAAATAAAGTCACACAGTTGTATTCATCAGTCGCGGAACAGAAGTCAAAATAAACTTTTCTTTTTTTCCGTCTTACCGCTTTCTTTTTTACTGTCCTGGTGGTAGATCGTTTCGCCCGTGCGGTGTTTTCTTGAAGAACAGGCTATGAAGAAATAATTATAATTGAATTTAAAATTCAAAACGGCAATAATACCTTGTAATATGCGCTGTAATTGCGTATTTCAGATGAAGTCTGCTGTATTTGCTTACCCTTCGCTCTTTGGAAGCTGGGGCAGCAGAAGCACCCCGTCTCTTCCCGTAAAAGGTCTTGGTCTCCATACTGTACTATGGTCGCTGTAGTGCAGGTTAGCAGTTTTTATTTGTGATGGGAGCTCACCCAATCCCTTGGTGTCTTTATGCTATATTCACATGTACGGCTAGAGTGTGTTCATTGTCTTCCAATGAAAGGCGGGTGCCTTTTGCCGAAGTCGGGAGACATTAGAGGCTTGCCACACCCGGACTGTTAAACCAACGCATTAGCACGTCAAAGCCCATTGAGGACCCTGGCGCAATAGTTGTTTTGTCCCTTGATTTACTGATCTGCATTAATTAAATCTTGTCAGTCAGGTCTTTTTTTCTCTATTTCAATTGTCGTTTACACATGCACGACTTTAAAAGCTAGCAAGACAGGTTTCGATTCACATTAGCTGGCGAGCCTTGTTAAAAAAACCAATGATAATGTAACATGCCACTGTTTGTTCATGAACAAAGTTATACTGAGATTTCCTTAGATACCCGATTAAAAAAAATAAAATTTGAATCTCCTGCGGAACACATTCCATAAGAATCAGCGGTTCTACAATATATATCGCCTTTAAAGGTGGCTTCTCAAAACGCTTTACGGGATAAAAACAACCAGAACAGCAGCAACAACAATATTGTATTTCATTGCACTTTGAAAACCAAGTAATAACTTTATATGCAAACGTTTCGTATGTTGCTGTCGTGAATGCCTGCGTACCCATAAGTATCTTATTTGCCTTGAGTCCTGTCTACAGTACAGTATCTCTGTCCCCCTACCCCCGGCGTAGATATTTGATATTTACACCCGGCGCGGCACCGAGGGAGCGTCTGCATTTATAACTTAGTTTTTAAAATAAGTCAAGCAATATGAAGCATCTCCTTTTACTTTTAAGCCCCTTAAATACATTTCAGATTTTAATTGTCTTTAATTTTGTCTTTAATTTTGCCTGTGGATTGTATCTTATTAAGCTCTAAATTGCATTTGAGCACGGTTTTTGACTTTTTTTAAATTGCATTTTGGGCGCGGACAGCACATACAAGGGTTAATGAACTGCGCCAAGAAATTTAAAATAGTTTTCTTTAGGTGTGAGGGTAGGAGTGGACCGCAGCAGGCATAATCAGCAAACCAGGAAAACAAAGAACAGGACAGGTGAGATGTGTATCCAGAAAGCGAGTGATCAGAAAAAGGAAATGGTCTTATGCCCAGGTTTTCGACCCAATTGCTTTAACTTGCTAATGCTTCAGACACATTTCCTGGTGCATTGTGTTTTAAATAAAATAGGAGTGTCTTTCCCTGGCATTAGCTCATCGGTATGGTGTAAGTTTTATCTGTACCGTACCATACAGTATATAGGTACAGAATTCAAGCTGCACCACTGTATCGCTTTGGTAAGGAGACGGACAATGACCAAAATCACGAAGACTCTCTCACACCAAATAATGAAGATGAAAAGAAATGGGAAGTCAACATGGGACATTGTACAGCAGTTGGCTTCGATGGACATCTTCTTTCTGAAAGCACAGTGAGACGGCATTATAAAGGGGAGAGGAGGCAAAGAGAATCTAAACCGAGAGCGATTCAAAGGTAAATAAATTTCTAAAAATACCTTTCTTGCATGTAAATACAACTACGCACATTATTTTTAAAACTAACTGCTGATCTCTTTTTTTTCAAGTCCTATTGTGCGAGCTATCGACAAACTGACCGATGAAAATGATGAGCTACTGGCGATGCAAGTCCAAAGACAGCTATAGGCTGACCTCGGTGCGAATATAAGCCCGACATCGATAAGAAGAGTACGCAGGAGGCTTGGATGGAGATACAGAAAAACCAACACATGCCCCATGATAAGGCTAAAAAACAAAGAGGAAAGACTCAAGCAAACGCTCCAATGGATTGAACAGGGGGAGGCATTTCAGGATGTACTTTTTACTGACGAAACAACAGTGGCTCTGGAACAGTTTTCAACAATGGCATTTTGCAAAAAGGGGAGACATGTGGACAAGCCAAAGCCCAAATATCCACTGAAGCTTCACGTCTTGCGGGGTATATCTAGAAGAGGCCCGGGACCACTTCTTATTTTCGAAGGAATTATGGACTGTGTATTCTTCGAGGAAGTCGTGGTCACACAGCATGCTGCCCCATATATCAGGGAGCAGTTTGGATCAAGGCACCGTCTCTTTCAAGACAACGATCCAAAACACACAGCAGCAAGGGCGAGGCTTATAGCAGAAGGAGTGAACTGGGTGAAAACTCCAGCCGAATCCCCAGATCAAAATCCGATAGAAATGGTTTGGCATTCGTTGAAAGACTACGTTCGGAAAACCGCTAAGCCCGTCACAAAGCAGGAACTGATCGATGCAATCTATAAATTCTGGGAGGAAGAACTGACCGAACAAAATTGTAACAATTTTATTAACAGGCTGTTTCGTGTTCTTCCTAGGATTGTTGACCGGGGACATTCGGGAATGTAAGTCAGAGAAAGACAGACTGTCCACAAACAAAACATGTAAAAAAAAATGTAAAAAAAAAACAATTACTTTTTGTCAATGAAAACCGGTGTGTGTGTCTCTCTCTGTCCCTCTCACAAACTGCTGAATGAATAAAATAATTTTATTGAAAACGCGTTTGCAATTGTCTGGTATTTAATTTGGTCCCTTTTAACTGTTTTTCGATCTACTGTATTGCTTTGAGATGCCACTTTTAAAGGCGATATGTAAAATAAAGTTTTTTATTATTGTAATAGAGACACATGATCAAATTTGCCCTGGTTCAGAAAAAAGACGATTAAAATCTGTAATCTTTGCACTTGTATGTTATCTGAAAATACAATCAGTTTCTGCTTTATGTAAGGATGGTGTGGCGCTCCTCAAAGCGCTTTACAGGATAAAAACAATAACGACAATAGTGGTTGGGCAAACGATTTTTTTTATTGAAATACAAAATGAGATACTGTATAATGATGAGCATGAACAAAGGTATACTGCAATTTTCCTTAGATAAGCGATTAATGCTTCGTAGGAGGAGGCGGTCTTTTCCTCTAGTCCAACAGTCTGTCCACAAACAAAACATTCCTGTTAGACAAGAGGAATTGAAAAAAAACAATTTTATCAATGAAAACCGGTGTGTGTGTCTCTCCCTGCTGGATGTCCCTCTCACAAACTGCTGAATGAATAAAATAATTTTATTGAAAACGCGTTTGCGATTGTCTGGTATTTAAATTCTTGAGATACGCGATTCCATATTATATTCCCTTTTAATCAAATTCTAAAAGTATGCTTGTTGACTCCGGTATCGCGTCAGTTAAAGACTTCGATGCTTAAAATGTTTAGGGAGAAATGGAATACTGGTGTGTATGTTTTCTTTAAAGTACCGAGACCAGCCATATACTGTATGTTTAAGTTCCCAAATTAATATCGTTTATGGACTTCACACGCGTTGCAGTATGCATCTATTCTTTTTATGCTCGGGCACTAAGATCTCCCTTCTGTGGTGAGAAAGCTGTGCTCAATGTATTTAAGGGACTTAAAAGTAACAGGAGATGCTTCATATTGCTTGACTAATTTTAAAAACTTTTAAAAGTTTTATAAGTTACTTTTAAAAGTTATAAATGCAGACGCTCCCTCGGTGTGCTGCTCTGGTGCGCCGGCTCTTACACAGTGCCTGTCTGCCGTAAGCGTTACAATATACATACCCAACACTGCTTGTACCCATCTGTCATGCAAATAAAACACCTTGAATTGAATTGAATTGAGGGGAGAGGGGGGGAATACTAAAGCCAATACTGGCTCAATACCCTCAATGGGCTTTGACGTGCTAATGCGTTGGTTTAACAGTCCGGGTGTGGCAGGCTTCCAATGTCAACTCAACTCGATTGGAAGAAAATGAGCGTATTTTAGCCCTAAATGAATTAATAGCAAACATGGTTTACATAAAATACATTTTTCCAAGAAAGTTTATAATAATATGATCTATAGTTGAAATCTGAGCCTACTTTAAAAATAAAGGAAAAGCATTTTCAGAGAGCAATCACGCTGTGTTTATGTAGAATAAGCGATTAGGTTTATGAGCAATCTAATTACCTATTCGCTTAAAACGCTATATAAAATAAAGTTTATTTAGAGATGAATGATCAGTGTCGCAGTTTAAATAATGGGAGTCAGGAAACTAACACACAGCACCACCGGATTTAATACCGCAATAAAAACGCTATAAAATAATGTGACTAGGCACAGAAAAAGTTTACAGCACAGTACAATAATAAATGCTGACCATGACTTTAGAAGCATAAATTACCTTACACTCAATTTAAACACAAGCTGTCTTGTAGAAATGCATTAGCCTGATTATGATTAAAAAACACATAATTAAACACGCGTTTGCGATTTAAATCAGAACACGATTTAAATCAATATAAATGTTTATATTGTAACGCATACTGTCCAGCCTCCAGTCAAGTCAATTGATTGTCCGTAATATCGCTATTCTATTTTTTCGAAGAAATGTTTGTTAAAAGAAAAGTCCAGCACCAGCTGGATTCGAACACACAACCTGCCAGTTGGTAGTCACGCACCTAGACCAGTAGGCTACAAGACAGCTCACAAGAACAGGCAGGCGAAACAGCCCTACACAGCCCTGTCGCAGTACACGGATATAATCATACCGTTATTAAATTCTTTAGATACGCGATTCCATATTATATTCCCTTTTAATCGAATTCTAAAAGTATGCTTGTTGACTCCGGTATCACGTTAGTTAAAGACTTCGAAGCTTACAATGTTTAGGGAGAAATGGAATACCGGTGTGTATTTTTCCTTTAAAGTGCCGATTCCTGGAATCTGACTGGCTGACACCCCTCTGAAGTGGTTCCATAAAATCTGGTATACAGAAAAGAAAGCGTTGATAAATACAAGTGTCTTTTAATACACTCTTTGCTGTGCTCTTGAGGATCCTTGTGATATTTTAAGCTCTAGTTGAATGATAAGTGTCGCATTTTAAATCATTTTTGTAGTTAGAAATTATGAAGCATCCTGTTAAAAGCAAGGAAGTTTTTATGCCCGTTGAAGTAAAACAAAATGCCTGACAAAGTATGGCTTGGACAGATTCCAAGTGCTTGTACAAATGTGCTAAAGAAATTATACTTTGAGTATACACCTTGTCCAAAGTCATCCATTATTAATACTATTAGTAATATCTTCAGTAAAGGCTTTGATACATAAATATTTCTGATAAAGGTAGGTTTTGTACTTTTGTCCAACTGAGCAATCTTGCTTTCATAAAATATACCAACATTTTAATGACTGATGATTAACATGCTGTAATACACAGTTCAAAATTAAAGGCTCAAATGCTGTAATGAGAGGTTAAGCTCCCCCTGGCGGTTTTACAAGGCGACGCCGTAAAATTTCCGGCAGAGCGTCAAATGATACGTGACACCACGTGATACCACGTGATACCGCGACACGCCCACCGGGGTATGCCGCGAAATACCTCACCCATTTTGAATGGCTGCATCTGTAACAACCAGGCTACATCAGAGGACTTGGTGAGTTGAGAGACAACTCAAGACCAGAGCAGCGGCTCTGAAATCTGTGATGTCAATGTAATTACAGTCTGAAACAGTGGCACAGTTTTCTTTTCCACAGAGCACCGAAGACATGCCTACCCAAGAACTCACATTCGTGTGCAGCACCGACAATCTGTCTGTCTCACCACATACTGTATATCTGTCTGCATCAGTGACAAGGACAGCAGGATTGCTCAGCTTCCCCAAACAAGTTTTACCTGGTATTGGGGAGCCAGGACTTCATCCCTGCGCCACTCCCCTCCATGCAGCAGGAACACAGACAGAATGCTGAATCCATCTTGTCTCCAGACAGCACCGGCCTCACAGCCATCTCTTCTAATGCCAGCAGCAAGATTGGACAGTGTCACTTTGAATGCATATGGGAGCTCATGCAGCAGTGTCAACAGATCAATAGGAGACAGTGGCCACACATTTGGGAGCCAGTAACCCAGAGCTGCTTAAGAAACCTGGGCTTGCTCTTGTGCTTGACAGACCAAAGCTTCCTGGAGTGATTTGGTTTCACATGAGATTACCGTTCATAGAGCCTGGTTAAGCATAACAACTCTGGGCTCTGTTTTATGTGATGCTAATTTCAATATGTTAACTACTGGTACTTTTATAATAATTGTTTACAGTTATATAGCGCTTTTCTGGACACTCTACTCAAAGCGCTTTAGAGGTAATGGGGACTCTCCTCCACCACCAACAATATGCAACTTCCACCTGGATGATGCAATGTCAGCCATAGTGCACCAGAAAGCTCACCATACATCAGCTGGGGAGGATTTTTAAAATTTAGAATTGCAGTTAATTTACTGAGCTTTCATAGAACAAAAGTATTTTCTATAATGTAGATTTTCAGATTTGTTGGTTCAGGGGTGCTATTCAAATGTTGGTACACCATGTTTAACCTTTCATGTTAATTAAAGTGTTTATCAGGTTTATAGCAGAATTGTCTTCCAAGCAGTGGAGACCATGTACACTATAATATTCCCAGCATTGTGTAGGTTAAAGCTATCTTTGATTGTTTTCCTTTGGTTATAGCCTGGGGTTATTTACCTGGGACCAAATCTCCCTCATTGTTTTATGTCGTTGTCACTCCAAACAAAGTCACTTTGAAGTTGGTGTAGCGGCGAGGCTTATTAATAAGGCAGAATTACGTGTTTCTGAGCTTTCCCAAATTAGGCCTCATCTCTCTGTTCATCTCGGTGGTGCAGCCACAGAGAAACTATTCATGCAGGCTGATTTAAGGTTTCTTTTGATAAGGTTTCCTAGGACAGCTCCCAAAGGGGGATACACTTAGCTAAGCCAGGCTATCATGATCAATGGTCATCCATTGGCACCTATCTGTCTAGGAAGTGCCAGATGGACATCTGGACTTCATTCCTAAGTGTCAGGAGTAAGTGACTCATATCTCACCTTGATCAACCAATCAGGGACTGGTAGGGCTGAGTAACCCACGTGGGACTCTGATGCCCATGGAACTTTCAGCCAATCAACAAGCTGAAGTTCCTCCAGGTAAAAACAGGCAACACAGAGAGCCTGGGAGATTCAGTGGATGATTCAGGAGAATTATGTGGACAATTCTAAAGGGAATTCAAAGGAGAATTCCAGGGCAGGACGGCCCAGGAGCAGAAGGCTCCCAAGGGCAGGACATTCTCGCAGCGTGCCTCCTGACCATCCTGAGACTCAGCCCGGACAACCACGGAACGGCCAGTGTGTCCGAGTGCCAGAACTTTCCTTTGTTCTAAGAGTTTAGAGCGGAGGTTGCCAGAGAGTAACCAGAGGATCCACCCGAGGTTAGCACCAGCAGCAAGCCTCATGAACAGGTCAGAACTGTGGACAGCTGAATCATTATTCAGAACTAGCTCTTCATCAGGAACGAACCGGTCCTCTTCCTGACTTGCTGGGACCCACAGTCATCTTTTCTCCTGTGCACAAACTTTGCTAGTTAAAGCCAACACTAACTAGCCGGTCAGTGAGCATCAGCAGCGCACCGTCGCAAGCCGCACAGCACAGCCTGGCAGCTAGCCAGAGAGCGCGGATTGGACAGCAACAGCCTGCAACTGTTTCTTTGTGCCCGCAGGAGATCTGAATCCCCAGAGATTGGATGAGTATTCAACTTCAATGCATTACAGCTCGATAATTCAATTGTTATCCCAACCAGTTGATATCAATTTAATTCCTAAGAGTTATGTACTTGTTTTGAGTATCTAATGTAGAAGTTATAACCAAGTTCATTTACGAAACGGTCTTAATGAATGATATACTGAACGTATGTCCTCTTGATATGTTTAACTCTTTGTAACTGACTGAATATATACCATTTGTATTCTGATAACCCTCTCGATAAGATCTGTTAGGTTTATATGCATATTCTATGTATTAATAAATGTATCCTTGTGTATTAGTACCTGTGTGTGTGCGTTGTTTGAGTTATGTCGCATGGTTGGATTCTAAAGCCATCAAAAGAATCAATTTTGTGATTTACTGCTACAATTAATAATTGTCCCAGTAAATGCCCAAACCCTACAGAACTGGTGCCTTCAGAGAGCACACTACATTACATTTTGGCTATGGCAACATTACATTTCGGCGTCCCTAGGCCGGCTATGGCAACATTACATAGGGAAAAGTGACAGATTTTCTAAATTTTATATAGGATAATGTTAAATGTTTGTGCACCTTTGTTGCAACTTTAAGGGGTCTTTAATTGAAAATTTAAGAATACATTTCAGTGGTTCATACAAAGAGCTTATTTTGAATAGGGAATAGGTATTTTTTTTTAAAAGGAGTAATGGACAGCTGTTTGTCTTTATTTAGCTGAAAAGCTGTGGTCTTGCAAACATTATTGGTCTGTCACTGAACAGAGTTTGTGAGGCACCAGAAATATGTGGGCGATACATATGGGATTAAACAGCTCCCAGAAGCAGAGGCTAAAATCCTAAATAAATAAAGGTGACTTTCACTGTTCAGTACAGTTTGTTGGGTCCACTTGGGAACCTCTGTGCAAAGTTTTGCATTTTTGTTTTGCAAAGCCAATAGCCATAAAACAACATATCAGACACAGAGTGATTGTCCTAATGTTGCCAATTGGACACCCTTTTGTTATGCCTATAATTAAGGGAAATCAAGTTGGAAAAACACTATAAGCTCTGTCAGTAGGAGATGCTAGTTTCTCTTAAACTGGGAAATGTAAAATTAGAAGTCTAAATACTGAAATATTTCAAGGTAAAAACAGACACCTATTACCTTTCCTTCACCCCTTTAAAGACCTTTAATGATTCTTTAATGATAAAAGAATTACTGGGCACAATATGTTTTAGGAGGGGGGTATTGTTACAAATTTAGGTGACTGGGAAGTGTCTCTTCGATTTTAGATAAAGTTTATGACACCTGGCAGAGTACACACTTCTGGCTTCAAAGCAGAGGGGATGTTTGCTGGGATGTGGGGTTTTTCCTAATCAAAACCAATTTTAAAATTTACCTTGGTAGACCTATGTAATTAATTTACATGTCAATGAGCAGTTCAGATACACACCATATACAGTAAGATCACATTGACAACAGGGAAAACAACAAGAAGAAGAGGAGGACTAGAAGAAGAGAGATGTGGACACGAGACTCAGGCATTGGAACTTTAAGCTTGCACCAGGCGAGAGTTCCTACTTAATGATCATCCAAACAAAACCTGGAACTAAGCATTTGAACCTTACGATAGAGAGCTTGCTATTCTATGTCTGTAGGGAATGTGGGATTCCTGGGCAAAAGACACCTAAGTACAAAATGTCTTTCCTGCTTAGGGTGCATTTTTAAAATAGGGAGATAGGCTCCCATTTATTCTGTTGCATCCAGGATGCAGAGAAAGAGATTTAACAGCAGGTAGCATTACATTTATTTTGAAAGACAGCTTTTCTCTTATTTGGACTCTGTAGGCATTACAACTCGAATACTTCGTAGACATCTGGAGGTTTAATGTGTGATTAAAATGTTAGGCCTCTGAAACGCCTTGTTTGCACATAGAATTTTTGTTGTGTGTAGTATAGTTTGTGGTATGTCATTGTTAATAAATATTTGTTTAAACTAGTGTATCTGGATTATCATTCTTTCACCAAAATTGTACCAGAGAATAAATAATTTAGATGCCTTTAATTATACAAACCGCTCAGGTATAATCTGGAGAAGTCACTTACATGTTCGGGGTTATGAATAATTAATTTCACTTATTGAATAAGCCGCTCAGTTATTTCCTAAAATTCACCATTTTCATAACCCTCCCATTTGTAACTATATATATCTAAATACTGTAAGTTCAAAGCAACTTACAGTATTCAACACAATTATATGAAAATTAAAAAAAAAAAAATTATTTAATTATTTAAATTATTGTTTAAATTATTTAAACTTATTATTTTATTTTAATCTGGCCTCTTTTTATTGTTTACATGTCTGCCTGCTTTTAAATACAATGTTTTTAAAGCCACAATGTATATTTTTATAGTTAAAATGTAAATTAATATTATCTGTCTTCTAATTACTATTTATACACATTTGTTAATAATTCAATATATTATACTATACTATATGTGATTAATGAATGATGATTCTATTTGTATTATACAGATGCAGCCATTCAAAATGGGTGAGGTATTTTGCGGCATACCCCGGTGGGCATGTCGCGGTATCACGCGGTATTACGTGGTGTCACGTATCATTTGACGCTCTGCCGGAAACTATCCGGCATCGCCTTGTAAAACCGCCAGGGGGAGCTTAACCTCTCATTACAGCATTTGAGCCTTTAATTTTGAACTGTGTATTACAGCATGTTAATCATCAGTCATTAAAATGTTGGTATATTTTATGAAAGCAAGATTGCTCAGTTGGACAAAAGTACAAAACCTACCTTTATCAGAAATATTTATGCATCAAAGCCTTTACTGAAGATATTACTAATAGTATTAATAATGGATGACTTTGGACAAGCTGTATACTCAAAGTATAATTTCTTTAACACATTTGTACAAGCACTTGGAATCTGTCCAAGCCATACTTTGTCAGGCATTTTGTTTTACTTCAACGGGCATAAAAACTTCCTTGCTTTTAACAGGATGCTTCATAATTTCTAACTACAAAAATGATTTAAAATGCGACACTTATCATTCAACTAGAGCTTAAAATATCACAAGGATCCTCAAGAGCACAGCAAAGAGTGTATTAAAAGACACTTGTATTTATCAACGCTTTCTTTTCTGTATACCAGATTTTATGGAACCACTTCAGAGGGGTGTCAGCCAGTCAGATTCCAGGAATCGGCACTTTAAAGGAAAAATACACACCGGTATTCCATTTCTCCCTAACGATTTTAAGCATCGAAGTATTTAACTAGCATGTGAAATAGCGTGTGAAAAAGTGGTAGTTTTAAGCTTTTCTGCTAATATAATATGGAATCGCGTATCTAAAGTATTTAATAACGGTATTCGTGTGCTGCGACAGGGCTGTGTAGGGCTGTTTCGCCTGCCTGTTCATGCGAGCTGTCTTGTAACCTACTGGTCTACGTGTGTAACTACCAACTGGCAGGTTGTGTGTTCGAATCCAGCTGGTGCTGGACTTTTCTTTTAACAAACATTTCTTAAAAAAAATAGAATAGCGATATTATGGACAATCAATTGACTTTTATATTTCAAAATATCGCAACATGATCGATAAGTCATTTTTGACAACGGTCCCTGCTTCTGCTTCCTGCTTCTATTGTGTGTGTGTGTGCAACAGAGTAAATTTTTATAGAGAAATGGAGGCTGGACAGTATGCGTTACAATATAAACATTTATATTGATTTAAATCGTGTTCTGATTTAAATTGCAAACGCGTGTTTAATTATATGTGTTTTTTAATCAGGCTAATGCAACATAAATTGATACAGTATCTTTGTCTTCTAAGTATATTAATAAACTTTCAGCATAGCTTTCTACCCGTCAATTTTGGGATCACACGTGGAAGGATTAGATTCTAATCGTTTTTATTTGTCAAATACGTGATTTTATTTCTGAATGTTATGTGACACCTACAGTAGTTCATTGCTTTAAATACATCGAATTAAGAAAGTTATGTGTAGCACTTTAGATCTTTTTTCTGAACCAGGGAAAATCTGATCATGTTTCTCTATAACAATAATAAAAAAAAATTATTTTACATATCGCCTTTAAAAGTGGCATCTCAAAGCAATACAGTAGATCGAAAAACAGTTAAAAGGGACCAAATTAAATACCAGACAATCGCAAACGCGTTTTCAATAAAATTATTTTATTCAATCAGCAGTTTGTGAGAGGGACATCCAGCAGAGAGAGACACACACACCGGTTTTCATTTACAAAATTGTTTTTTTTTCAATTCTTCTTGTCTAACAGGAATGTTTTGTTTGTGGACAGACTGTTAGACAAGAGGAAAAGACCGCCTCCTCCTACGAAGCATTAATCGCATATCTAAGGAAAATTGCAGTATACCTTTGTTCATGCACATCATTATACAGTACAGTATCTCAATTTATATTTCGATAAAAAAATCGTTTGCCCAGCCACTACTGTTCTTATTGTTTTTATCCTGTAAAGCGCCCAAAATGCAATTTTAAAAAAGTCAAAAACCGCACTCAAAATGCAATTTAGAGCTTAATAAGATACACTCCACAGGCAAAATTGAAGACAAAATTAAAGACGAGATTAAAATCTGTAATCTTTCCACTTGTACTGTGAGTCATCGGAAGGTTTCTGCTTTGTGTAAGGATGGTGAGAAAGCTGTGCTCAATGTATTCAAGGGACTTAAAAGTAAAAGGAGATGCTTCATATTGCTTGACTAATTTTAAAAACTTAGTTATAAATGCAGACGCTCCCTTGGTGCCGCGCCGGGTGTTAATATCAAAGTATACATTCCCATCAAGAATTGTACCCATCTGTCATGCAAATAAAACACCTTGAATTGAATTGAATTGAGGGAGACAGGGGGTAGGGGGACAGATACTGTAGACAGGACTCAAGGCAATGAAGATACTTATGGGTACGCAGGCATTCACGACAGCAACATACGAAACGTTTGCACGTACTGTATAGTTAAGTTATTACTTGGTTTTCAAAGTGCAATGAAATACAATATTGTTGTTGCTGCTGTTCAGGTTGTTTTTATCCCGTAAAGCGTTTTGAGAAGCCACCTTTAAAGGCGATATATACTGTAAAACCGCTGATTCTTATGGAATGTGTTCCGCAGGAGATTCAAATTTTTATTTATTTATTTTTTAATCGCGTATCTTAGGAAATTATTTATTGTCTTCATATTTGGCCAGGGCTTTAAAGAGAAAGCGCGCCAAAAAATGTCGGTGCGTCGTCTCCGCTTTAAAGGTACCCCCGTGCTGGAAGAATTTGACCTCAGAACGTTTGCCCAGCGTAGTTATAGTGGACATAAAAACAAGAGTTCGCTGGCATTATATCCTAGAAGACACAGACCGGCGCCAGACCGGTAAATGCTTGATGAACTAGGGATTGGACAGTTTCCAAGTGCTTGTACAATCGATGGAAATGTTCAAATAAATGTGCAAAAGAAATAAACAAAATAATCATTTATTTCTTTATCATATTGGCTATCTAATGTCCTCTCTTTGCTAGTTAGTGGCTGTGTTTCTGCGTTGGGTAGCAACGGGTGACTGTTCTCAGGTGGAAGATGTAAACAATAATTAAATGTGATAAAGTATAGTTTGGATGTTTATACATTCATGTTAATCGTATTCTTGATTTATTTCAATAAGTGTTCATGTTTCATTTGCTATCTTAGAGCATATTGTGCAATGAAGAATAAAATAGCTGCATGACAAGTGACTTCCTTCTCTCAGTGGAAATTAAAAGGTAGCCTGATAAATTATAAGACAGTAAGAAAGGTTCCAATCAGGAGGAGACAATTCTTTCCATTTTTTTTGTTTGATTGCTGGTAGCAAACTGATCTGAGGATCTACTCCAGCTCTTTCTCTTTTTATCATACAGTAAATTTTATTTTCTTGCTTTCTGAAACACAATATAACAAAAAATAACCTCACAAACTCAAAGAAAAAATCCTTGCTCCCCCCCCCCCCTCCCCTTGGCAATACTTCCTCCCATGCTTTTAACTAAGGGCATCTAAAATACTGTCAAACAGCTACAATGGTATCTCTGTACAAGGCTTTGACTGTGTCAATCACAACACCTACCGTTCCCTTACCAGCAACAACATGGATTCTAACACTCAGACATAAAAAAAAGTCAGGCCAAGAGAGAAAATACCGAGCTTTACAACATGCGGTACCAGTAACTTTTTACCCACAGTAAATGTGGGTACCCACTGTGATAAGCGAAACAGCCCTACACAGCCCTGTCGCAGTACACGGATATAATCATACCGTTATTAAATTCTTTAGATACGCGATACTCCGGTATCGCGTTAGTTAAAGACTTCGATGCTTAAAATGTTTAGGGAGAAGTGGAATACTGGTGTGTATGTTTTCTTTAAAGTACCGAGACCAGCCATATACTGTATGTTTAAGTTCCAAAATTAATATCGTTTATGGACTTCACACGCGTTGCAGTATGCTCCTATTCTTTTTATGCTCAGGCACTAAGATCTCCCTTCTGCTTTGTGTAAGGATGGTATCAAAAGCAATCTTAAGTGGTGAGAAAGCTGTTGTAGGGAAAACCGGCTCAGGGACGCCAAATATGTAATCATAGTGGCTCTCTGAAGGCACCAGATCTGTAGGGTTTGGGCATTTACTGAGACAATTATTAATTGTAGCAGTAAATCACAAAGTTGATTCTTTTGATGGCTTTAGAATCCAACCATGCGATATAACTCAAACAACGCACACACACAGGTACTAATACACGAGGATACATTTATTAATACATAGAATATGCATGTAAACCTAACAGATCTATTCGAGAGGGTTATCAGAATACAAAAGATATATATTCATTCAGTTACAAAGAGTTACATATATCAAGAGGACATACGTTCAGTATATCATTCATTAAGACAGTTTCCTAAAGTGAACTTGGTTACAACTTCTACATTAGATACTCAAAACAAGTGCATAACTCTTAGGAATTAAATTGATATCAACTGGTTTGGATAACAATTGAATTCTCGAGCTGTAATGCATTGAAGTTGAATACTCATCCAATCTTTGGGGATTCAGATCTCCTGCGGGCACAAAGAAACAGTTGCAGGCTGTTGCTGTTCAATCTGCGCTCTCTGGCTCCGTGCCAGGCTGTGCTGTGCGGCTTGCGACGGTGCGCTGCTGATGCTCGCTGTCCGGCTTTAACTAGCAAAGTTTGTGCACAGGAGAAAAGATGACTGTGGGTCCCAGCAAGTCAGGAAGAGGACCGGTTCGTTCCTGATGAAGAGCTAGTTCTGAATAGTGATTCAGCTGTCCACAGTTCCGACCTGTTCACGAGGCCTGCTGCTGGTTACTCTCTGGCAACCTCCACTCTAGACTCTTAGAACAAAGGAAAGTTCTGGCACTCGGACACACTGGCCATTCCGTGGTTGTCCGGGCTGAGTCTCAGGATGGTCAGGAGGCGCGCTGCGAGAATGTCCTGCCCTTGGGAGCCTTCTGCTCCTGGGCTGTCCTGCCCTGGAATTCTCCTTTGAATTCCCTTTAGAATAGTCCACAGAATCCTCTCCAGAATCCCTTCTGAATCTTACTGAATCTGAATCTCAATCTGAATCTTGTTGAATCTGAATCTCACAGGCTCTCTGTGTTGCCTGTTTTTACCTGGAGGAACTTCAGCTCATTGATTGGCTGAAAGTTCCATGGGCATCAGAGTCCCACGTGGGTTACTCGGCCCTACCAGTCCCTGATTGGTTGATCAAGGTGAGATATGAGTCACTTACTCCTGACACTTAGTAATGCAGTCCAGATGTCCATCTGGCACTCCCTAGACAGATAGGCGCCAATGGATGACCATTGATCATGATAGCCAGGCTAAGCTAAGTGCATCCCCCTTTGGGAGCTGTCCTTGGACCTTAAATCACCTTGCATGAATGGTTTCTCTGTGGCTGCACCACAGAGATGGACAGAGAAATGGAGCCTCATTTGGGAAGGCTCAGAACACTTAATTCTTTCTTATTAATAAGCCTCGCCGCTACATATCCCCCCTTTTAGAAGGTCACGAGGCATTGTTGCCTTCAAAACAAAACAGAGTTAAGTGATGTCTCTTGCCATTAGAACATTAACCTTAAATGTCTACATTACTCCTCGAGAATTCATACCGGAACCAGCATTGGATACAAACAGGATGAATAACATCTGGAGTATGTAGAAACACGGTAGGAGACATTATCTAAGTCTAGGAATTACACATCAGGAAGCTCACTGTCAATATCTGATACCTCTGTAGTAGATATTTGGGGAGAAGTCACTTTCTTTCTTTTGACATGCTACCTTTGACTCATTCATGCTACCCAGAGTACATCTTGATGCGAGAGTACAGCATTCAGAGTACATCCAGTCATGGTCCAGCTACCTGACAGTAGTGTTACAATAACAACAGTTCCTGTTCCCAGCCCCCGATAAACCACAACACTTGTGTTGGGTATCTGCTAGGGTGATTTGGAGGTTTGTTCCATTAAAGCAAACTCAACTACCTGTACCTCTTCAGGGCTTACTGTTTCTTGGATTTCTATCCAATTCAATAGTGTGGCACCTGAAGGCATCCATAACCTCAAGTTTGGTCTTATATTGTCTGGTTCCAGACCGTACAGTGTTAAGTTTAAGCTGTACTATGGCCTCGGGAACTTACAGGAAAACTGTTCGATTAGGTAGCTGCATTGTGCTAGCTGTATCATGCCTGTCACAAGTCAATGTGTCTGTTAAATGTGGTGTGCTGACCAGCCATTTACTTCCCACCTGCTCTTCTTGGGGTTCATTAACCTCCCTCTGCTCGTTAGTAGCTTTACACCCTTCATTGGTGAATCGTTTAGACACAGCCAATGGATAGCTTTGGTAGCCATACCCATCTCAAGATTTGGAACCGAATTCAATCTTGGATTGCCTTCTGGGTGAGCTATGAGCGATGGGGTTAATGTCACATACTCCTCTACTGAGAAGAGTGGAATCAAGTGGGTTGGGATTTGTGCCTTGGTTAGACTGGCTACAGTGGCACTAAACTCCCTTAACAGGTCTTGTGTCAACATTCTGGCCTGTTGCACACAAGCATAAACCCACTGTATAACACCAACAATCATGTCCACTGGTTGGGGAATAAGGTTTAACCCTGTTGCATAGGAAGTTGCCTGTAGGGTTTTCCCTAAGCTTTCCAACTTTTGCTGCTGTCGATACAGTCTGTCACTACCCTCTGGCATCTCTGACCCCTGCCTTCTTGGGGCAGTCAGGGTGAGAGTGCCAGTAGCAAACAAACCTACCAGAAATAGCAAATGCACAACAGTGGTGGCAGCAATCAGTCCTCCCAAAAGTCTTTTCGGGTGGCTGATCCCAGTCATCTCCTTCTGAGTGACTGTTGCCTTTCTAAGCTGGCGCAGTGTGTACATGGTGTTTTTCTCAGTATGCCCTGTGGCATCTTGGGCACCAACATCCTGGAAATCTGGGGAGATCTGACGCAGCGGCTGATGCTGCTCCTCTGCTTCCAGGGCATCTGCTTTTTCGATTTGTTCATGTCTGTGCTCTAGGAACCCTGCAGGGAGCGGTGCAGCGGTGGAGCATGCCTGACCCTCGGCTGAGTGGTCATCTGGAACATCTGAGTGATCTGGGACTGTTACCCCATTCTCACTGTTCAGGTCCACCCTGCACACTTCCTGATTGAGGAATCCCTCTATCGGCATGTTTACAATTGTTCGCTAGGGGTAGGTGTAGGACACCTGCTCGCTCCCCCCTTCCCTCGCTAGGGGTTCAGGGAGCTGCACCAGCACTGGGATAGCAAGTTCACTGTCTTTGAACTTACTATCACTCACCAGGCCCATGTTAGTGCAGGCTGGGGTTCTGGCACCCCTCTTTGCGATGTCCTGCACTGGCAGGCGGGTGGCTTGACCATCCCGCTCCAGTCTGGCTGACCCACTGTTGGTCAGACTCAGACTAACAGACTGAGCTGGTGGCTGTAAGAAAACCGGCTCGGCTTTCATTCCCTGTCCCTTCTGGGGGACTGGGTGTGTTGGAAACCCTGCCGTTGAGGCAGGACCAATCAGGTCAGTCTCACTCACTACCTGGTAGTTGTGAGAAATAATGTTACCTGACTGCAGGTTCCCTGGTTCGCAGCAGAGGGAATAGGCATCTGGGATCAGGTGTCTCCACAGTGCAGTAGTCTCAGCGTCCAGCTGGACCTCCTGTCTAACCTGTGAATGTTGCACCAGGGGCACCTGGTGGTGGCCCTGTGACAGCTACTCAAGCAGATCCTCACTAATAGCGGACCTGTCAGGGCTAAGGGTGAGGGCTACATCACCAACCTGCTCTCCTGCCATCTGGATCCCTTCCACCACTGCAGGGTGGTGTTCCTGACCCCTCTTGTGTGCCAGGGTGTACAGGGAAAGCTCCTTTTCATCGCCAGGTGGGGAGATCTGCTCCTCTTTAGGGTTGTAAAAGGTGTGTGCTTTACCTGGTGGATCAGGCGGCTGCTTGGAGCACCGCTCCTGTGGCATGGAGGCTGTTGTGACCTCAGCCGGGACACGACTTCCCTGTACTGTATATCCGGGGAACAAGAAAATATTTGTATTTCTTGTCCAGAGGGAACAGAAGGAATCTCCACATAGGCTTCTGTGTTCGGTGGGCACTGTGTGAGCACAGTCTGCCTCTTGGCCCCACTTTCCTTCTGTACAGAAGGCTTAGGAGCCTTGACCTGTTTCCACACCTTGCCTTTCTGGTGATCCACCAAAGGTTCCTCTCTGAGTCGCATGCCCTTTTCTTTTTCTACCCGTTTGAGCTTGCCGTGTGACATCAAACACCTTTCAACCTCAGTGTCAATCAGTGTCTCACTGTGTAAGACATCTCCCATGGCAGCCTTGAGGTAAAAGCTTCTTGCTTTTCCTCTGTGTTTTACTGCCTGCTCTGTGACTTCAGGGGTGGAGTCAGCATTCACTTGGGAGTGGCTGAATTCATCCAGGCAGGAACCCTTCCACTCAATCAGACAGACTGAGGGAGGAAGAGGGGGCGGGTCTCCGCCTCCTCCAGTGGAGAGTATCAGCTCATTCACGCTTTCGGCAGCCTTGGGGAGCGGTTGTCCCTGTCCTAATAAAGCTTGTTCAAGCCTGGCCAGGCGGGCGGCTACTGAATCCTTTTGTTCAGCTTTTTCTAGCCCTTTCCCTTCCCCTTGTGTTCTTATGGCACTTAGGACGCTGGGTGCGGTCCTGTGTGAGTGCTTTGGAACGGAGCTTAGCCAGCTCAAGAGCCTGTGCTCCTTCGAGCAGGAGGGAGTTAACCCTGCTGGCTCTGACGGCGAACACAGTCGCTTTAACAGCTTTTTGCTCAGAGCGACTTTGGACATCATACTCCCAGGCTTTCTGCACAAATCTCTTAATATCAGTCATTTTCATGGTCTGTGCATCTGTATGCATTAATATCATCTTTCTGACTGATGGGTGGAGATTCACAATGAATAAACCCTTGAAATGTGTGTTCTCTTCGCAACCCTTATCATTTCGCCCTGCAAAATAAGTTCGTCTAAGTCTCTCGTAATATTCGCGAGGGGACTCTGCTCTCTCGTGCTTAATGTTAAGAGCGGCTATCGCGGCAGTCGGGTCAATAAACGCACTGTATTCTTCGATAAGTGCTTGACATAGCTGCTCAAAGTCATTACAGACTTCTTTCATCTGCCTAGCCATCCACTCATGTACAGCTCTGCTGGTAGTTTTCCTGACCAGAAACACTTTCTCCTGTTCTGTGGCGTTTGGCAGGTACTGCAGGGTATACCTGAGGTCTTGAATATAACTCTCGATATTATTCTCTGACACTGCGGGGTCAAATCTCTCTATGTCCTTCGCTAGCTCTCTCAGAGAATGGAGATTTTTCTAGCTTCTCCGCTGACGGAGATATGGAAGAGATCGTGGTCAGACCTGTCGCTGCTAGAGAGAGTGCTTAATAGCGACTCGAATTCAGACCTTTTAGCAACCATCGTTAAACTTAAAGAGTATTACTTTTAAGTACGAAATCACAGTTTTACCACAGAAAACCGCAAGATCAAGTATGCAATCAACCCGGTAGATCGCAAAAGATCACAAAACAATCAAGCACTGCTAAAAGAGCAAGGGGAACTTTTTTTTCTTTCGGCTTTCAGCACACTGTATTGTCGTGTATGAAACCCGCGGCGTTTTATACGAGTTATTCCGCTTGGTTGACTCATTTCAGTCTTACCACGCCCACCCAGGGACGCCAAATAAGGTAGGAAAAACCGGCTCAGGGACGCCAAATATGTAATCATAGTGGCTCTCTGAAGGCACCAGATCTGTAGGGTTTGGGCATTTACTGAGACAATTATTAATTGTAGCAGTAAATCACAAAGTTAATTCTTTTGATGGCTTTAGAATCCAACCATGCGATATAACTCAACGCACACACACAGGTACTAATACACGAGGATACATTTATTAATACATAGAATATGCATGTAAACCTAACAGATCTTATCGAGAGGGTTATCAGAATACAAAAGATATATATTCATTCAGTTACAAAGAGTTACATATATCTAGAGGACATACGTTCAGTATATCATTCATTAAGACCGTTTCGTAAAGTGAACTTGGTTACAACTTCTACATTAGATACTCAAAACAAGTACATAACTCTTAGGAATTAAATTGATATCAACTGATTTGGATAACAATTGAATTCTCGAGCTGTAATGCATTGAAGTTGAATACTCATCCAATCTCTGGGGATTCAGATCTCCTGTGGGCACAAAGAAACAGTTGCAGGCTGTTGCTGTCCAATCCGCGCTCTCTGGCTCCGTGCCAGGCTGTGCTGTGCGGCTTGCGACGGTGCGCTGCTGATGCTCACTGACCGGCTAGTTAGTGTTGGCTTTAACTAGCAAAGTTTGTGCACAGGAGAAAAGATGACTGTGGGTCCCAGCAAGTCAGGAAGAGGACCGGTTCGCATGCTGCGAGAATGTTCTGCGCTTGAGAACTGTTCTGCGCTTCCCAACTGTTCTGCCCTGGAACTGTTCCACAGGTGCCCTGTGTTGCCTGTTTTTACCTGGAGGAACTTCAGCTCATTAATTGGCTGAAAGTTCCATGGGCATCAGAGTCCCACATGGGTTACTCGGCCCTACCAGTCCCTGATTGGTTGATCAAGGTGAGATATGAGTCACTTACTCCTGACACTTAGTAATGCAGTCCAGATGTCCATCTGGCACTCCCTAGACAGATAGGCGCCAATGGATGACCATTGATCATGATAGCCAGGCTTAGCTAAGTGCATCCCCCTTTGGGAGCTGTCCTTGGACCTTAAATCACCTTGCATGAATGGTTTCTCTGTGGCTGCACCACAGAGATAAACAGAGAAATGGGGCCTCATTTGGGAAGGCTCAGAACACTTAATTCTTTCTTATTAATAAGCCTCGCCGCTACACTGTGCTCAATGTATTTAAGGGACTTAGAAGTAAAAGGAGATGCTTCATATTGCTTGACTAATTTTAAAAACTAAATTATAAATGCAGACGCTCCCTCGGTGCGCTCCTCTGGTGCGCTGGCTCTTACACAGTGCCTGTCTGCGGTAAGCGTTACAATATACATACCCAACACTGCTTGTACCCATCTGTCATGCAAATAAAACACCTTGAATTGAATTGAATTGAGGGGAGAGGGGGGGAATACTAAAGCCAATACTGGCTCAATACCCTCAATGGGCTTTGACGTGCTAATGCGTTGGTTTAACAGTCCGGGTGTGACAGGCTTCCAATGTCAACTCGACTCGATTGGAAGACAATGAACGTATTTTGTGATATTTAGAAATATAAATTTGTTTGGTGCGAGTGAGGTTTTATTTAATCTCTGACCAAGGGAAACGTTTCATTTTTTCAAAGACATGTTTGTTAAAAAATAAAGTCATAGTTCCATTGGATTCAATCACAGACCATGTGACATGGGAGTCAGGAAACTAACACACAGCGCCACCGGATTTAATAATGCAATACAAACGCTATAAAATAATGTGACTAGGCACAGAAAAAGTTTACAGCACAGTACAATAATAAATGCTGACCATGACTTTAGAAGCATAAATTACCTTACACTCAATTTAAACACAAGCTGTCTTTCTGTATGAACCTCTAAGCTGGTTCATACAGAAAATGTAGAAATGCATTAGCCTGATTATGATTAAAAAACACATAATTAATTCAGAACACAATTTAAATCAATATAAATGTTTATATTGTAATGCATACTGTCCAGCCTCCATTTCTCTATAAAAATTTACTCTGTTGCACACACACACACAATAGAAGCAGGAACCGCTGTCAGAAGGGAAGATATGTTCAAAATCTCGCAAATATCGATCATGTTGTGATATTTTGAAATATAAAAGTCAATTGATTGTCCATATTCAAACTCACAACCTGCCAGTTGGTAGTCACACACCTAGACCAGTCGGCTACAAGACAGCTCGCATGAACAGGCAGGCGAAACAGCCCTACACAGCCCTGTCGCAGCACACGAATACCGTTATTAAATTCTTTAGATACGCGATTCCATATTATATTCCCTTTTAATCAAATTCTAAAAGTATGCTTGTTGACTCTGGTATCACGTTAGTTAAAGACTTCGAAGCTTACAATGTTTAGGGAGAAATGGAATACTGGTGTGTATTTTTTTCTTTAAAGTACCAAGACCAGCTATATACTGTATGTTTATGTTCCAAAATTAATATCGTTTATGGCCTTCACACGAGTTACAGTATGCTCCTATTCTTTTTATGCTCAGCTACTAAGATTTCCCTTCAGTGGTAAAATTCAATATCTACAACGGGCACTGTAAAGACGTTTACAGGAAGTCTTTCTATGACAGACCAACGGACCACGAGTGCCCCTGTCGGTCAACCAATCATGCACCGCGGTACCCCGCGTCATCTTACGTCATGATACGCGACACCGCAGCCAATTATCTGTGGTATGTGTCTGTACCGTTCACTTTGAATGGCTGCATCTGTACAGTATTGTGACATACTGTATCTAATTTGTATTTGTGGTAGCAAAATGTTAAAAACATCCTGTTTCAGCAATGTAATCATTGTATTTAATGAAATTGTTGTTGATATGTGTATAGTATAATTAGTACAAGAATTACATATTTAATGCTGTACTGATTTGTCTGACCACATGGAGCTTTGGTATTTTAATGATTTAGTGCCCCACCTGGCAGTTTTACTGGCAGAGTAGTGCAGTTCTGCATCAGATAATCTGAAAAAAAAAACATGATGCGCTGCTGGCCAGGATACAATGGTTACTGACACCTTGCACAAGGCTGCATCTGTACTTGGATATTCAGGATGTTAACAAAGAAAAGTCCAACTGTCTTATTAAATTGATAAGGTGAATATTTCTTCTGTTGCCAAAAAAATATCTTAGGCAGAATTTTGTGCTTTACCGACACTCTCTCAGATTGACATCTTTGTGAAAAGTCCTGACTTTAACTGCTTGCAGTCACATGGCTGGTAAAATCAGATTGCCTGTTCAGTTGGTGCAATGGTCGGTAGTGAAAAGATTTAATCATTTAATCTCTTTACTGTGCACATTTTAATCCGCTTAATATTGAATATTTATATGGAATTTTACCACTGAAGGGACACCTGAAGAAGGCTCCACGGCCAAAACATTGTGTTCTCTTTCTTCTTTTTTCAGCATGGAATAAACCTATTACTTGTTCTTATAAAAGTAAAATACCTTTATTGTTTATAGTTGAGTCTTACCTTGAAATTCACTGTCTGACCAACCACAGACACAAGTGTACTTATTCTGTAATTACAGATGCAGCCATTCAAAGTTTGTGGTACAAACCCGTACTGCATGCATCTACCCACAAACCACCGCAGCATACCACAGTACGTGATTGACTGGCCAAAATGACCGACAGGGGCACTCGTGGTGCAGTGGTCGGTAGTGAAAAGATTTAATCATTTAATCTCTTTACGGTGCACATTTTAATCCACATAATATTGAATATTTATGTGGAATTTTAGCACTGAAGGGAACTTTTAGTAGCTGAGCATAAAAAGAAGAGGAGCATAACGCATCTGAAGGTCATAAACAATATTAATTTAGGAACATAAACATATTATGTAAACTTTACTGTATATGTCTGGTCTTGTTAGTTTAAAGAAATAATACACACCAGTCTTCCATTTCTCCCTAAACATTTTAAGCATCAAAGTTTTATAAAACGGTCCCCAAATATGCGATTGCTGTATAGAATGAATTTTAATTCAAAAAATTTTATTTAACATGAAAATTTAGCTGTTTATGTTCCTTTGCCTGAGAATATAGTCCCTCGTTGCTACCCAATGCAGAAACACAGCCACTAACTAGCAAAGAGAGGACATTAGCTAGCCAATATGATAAAGGAATAAATGACTTTTTTTTTCTTTAGCACATTTATTTGAACATTTCCATCGATTGTACAAACACTGAAAAACTGTCCAATCCCTAGTTCGTCGGGTATTTTCTTTTATGCTCCGGGCATGCTCCCGCTGGCACTGGTCTGTGTCTTATAGGATGTAACGCCAGCGATTTGTTGTTAAAATTGGGTTTCCAATAATGCCGCAGCAAACCCTTGTTTTTATGTCCACTATAACAGACATAATCTCCCTTGCTTTTAACCGAGCATTTCATAATTTCTAAGAATGAAAATTATTTAAACTATGCGACACTTATCAACTCAATCAACGAGAGCTCAAAATATCACAAGGATCCTCAAGAGCGCAACAAAGACAGCAGAAAAAGATACGTGCATCAGATACATGAGAATCCAAGCTTTTATCTATGCTTTCTTATCTACGCTAATTTTCAATTGTTTCTTGTAAAAAGTCAAAATTCTGGGGTGTGCAGATAACAGAGAATATGGCACGGCTTCAGAAGTGTGTAAGACAATCAGATTTCAAGACCGAAATTATCTGTTTTATAATCGGGAATATAATATGGAATCACTTATCTAAAGAAATTAATAATGATATTAATTTAAGGATCTAAATATTTAAATCTATGTATCTATATAGCTGTGAATATTACTGTATTCCACTTTCTTTGTAAACACATTTTGTTAACACCCAAATTGCACCAGAAGAGAGAGAAAAAAATGGATTCTGTCTTGTAGGGGTTTTATGATTTTACCAATTATTAATTGTAGCACTAATCACAAGGAGGTTCGTTATGGCTTTTAGACAATCAATCGCCAGAACAACTAACAATGCACACACATACGGATTCACAAGATACATTTATTAAACATAAATTGTGCACCAAACATATATCAGTCTGCCTGGATACAGGCAGCAGACCTTACTGTGTGGGTTATCAAAATACAAGGTATATCATCTCGAAGGCATATCATCTTTGTATACTGCTGGTATTGGTATTTTAAAGAAAAAATACACACTAGTATTCCATTTCTCCCTAAACATTTAAAGCATCAAAGTCTTTGTTACGTTCCAGTGTGTGGTCTGTATGTTTTTTTTTTGTTATGTTCAACACTGCTGACCTTTGATTGTTCTCCCTTCCCTATTGGCCCACTATTACTCCACTGTTCCATATGACGTCATAATCAATCAGCCTCTCAGGCAATCAGACTTCATCTTATTCACTATATAACATGGAGGTTTTCAGGAAGGGAGGCCTTTTGTTTGACTTCCGTCCCGTTTGGTTTTGCTTCATTTCGCTTTGGTTATCGCTTCCCTTCGCTTCTGCTTCGGCTTTGTTGGTTTGTTTTTGTTCTGTGTGTGTGTATTTTCGTATAGCTTCAGTTTTGTTGGTTTCTGTTCGTTTCTTTCTACTTTTGTTTGTTTGTGTTTATCTTTGTTTTGCCATTACCTTGCCTTAACGTGTTACATGTTCAATCTTAGTTGTTCTTTCCTACCCTGTTCCTGTTGATTACTCTTGTTTTCCCTTATTTGTATTCCAAGTTCACTTGTGTTTTGTGTGAACTTTTGTGTATAAGGTTAGTTTAGGTTGTTGGGTACATTCTACACACTTAGTTGATTTTGTATTAGTAACACTAGTTTAGTACGGGTGAGTACTGTTTGTCTTGTATGGTTTTGGGTAGTCAGTGGAGGTTAGCTAGGGTGTTGAAGATGCCGAAGACCATGTGTTTTGGGTTTTCTTTTGTAGTCAGGTAAGCTTTCCCTCACCTTCCTAGCCAGCTCCATTTTGTTTGTTACTTTCTTTTCTTTGGCACCACTCTAGCTCCTTACCCCTGTGTGTTATCGTGTCTTACCAGTCATTTGTTCAACTTAAAATCATCACTTTTGCACCAACTTTTGTCATCACGCTTCCTAGTCCCTCACCAGAACCCACCTGCTTCCAAAAGAATTATCCTAAATGTTACACCCCTTTACTCCTAACCACTTGGGGTCGTAACAGTCTTACAGTACATGTGGTTATTTTGGAAACGTTTTTACGTGCTCTTTCTGACCATATTACTGTACATTTATATACTTTGTGAAAAGTGATAGTTTTAACCTTTTCTGCGAATACACTCGTTATCGGAGTATAGAAAGCATACTTTTAGAATTTGATTAATAGGGAATATAATATAGAATCTCGTATCTAAAGAAATTAATAACGATATAATTATATTCATGATCAGCTTAGAATCTGTGAATGCTTTTTACTTCTTCCTGTTGTCTTCCTGGTATGTAAAACAGATCAGCAGGTCTTTTTTTCCCCAATCAGAGGCTCACCACAATTCACACTCAACCACATCACAGATCTACCACACAAGCTTCAGGAAGGTGACGTCACTGCCTTTCAAATGAATCCTTTCACATGGAAACATTTTGACACTGCGCTTAACAATCTTAGGAAGATCACAAAACAAGCCTGTTAGCCTGGTTTTTGTCTAAAAAAATCATGCCCCAGAAAGTGAAGTAACATTAACTAGCAAAAGTGTTTCACAGACGTAGGCATAGTACATAATTCAGGCTTCATGAACTCTAATAATTAATAACCCTAATTAATCGAATCCCAGGTGTGAGTTCATAAAGCCTGAATTACGTACTATGCCTACAGTACGTTTGCGAAACACCTGATCATCTACCCTAAAGATTTCAGTGCTTTGTGTATATTCTAATTGCAGTGGGGACAGGTACCGGGGTAAAGTTTGCTTGAAGTTCAAAAACGATTTTGGCACGCCTGTAGCATTTTCACGAAACCTCCTAGAGTTGTGAGAACACTTCCTTTGTGTATAAAGTACATTGTGAATGTTTTCACAGCCTTCACTTTGTAATTTTTATGCCATTTTTTTGACCATGCACAAATATTCTTATGTCCACATCTTCGCAAGGGAATCAGTGCAAATTTTAATACTAATTAAATGACTGCGGGCACTTTCCACCCCCTCTACTCAACTCAGAGTAGAATAGGCTAACCTTCGGTTTTGCTTGTTCACATATCTCCCCTTTTCATAAAACAACATGGTTAAAAACTGTTCCAGAGCGACTGTTGTTTCATCAGTGAAAAGTACATCATGAAATGTCTCCCCCTGTTCAATCCATTGGAAAAAAGAAAATGAGCATAAAGCGTCTGATGGTCATAAACGATATTAATTTCGAAACAGCATCAGATATATTTTTTTAACTGCACTGCATCGGAGAGAATAGCATAGCATGTTTTTTTTTCAATCCCTAGCAAGTTTTTTTTACTCCCTGGCGGAAACAGGCCATAAGAATCAGTATAGCTTCTGGGAAATACATTTTTCCTGTATTAAAGTTTAACTTGTTCAGAGTGCTCCACATTACAAACTCCAAGCGTTTCATTTTGAGCTGAAGACCCTCACACCTGAAGAAGGATTCACAGCAGAAACGTTGCAGGCTGACTCGGTTACCCACCAAAGTAAATGCATTGCGGTAAATGTTTATATCATTATATTTAACTTTTTATTTCTTTTTTAAGCCAATTTCTTGACCACAGAAAGCCTTCAAACCAAATGCATTTTAAAGACCACGATTTGTGGAAATGTTCACAGCTTGCAGATTAAAGTATCAGTGAGCTAATTCTCTTTTTTTTAAACCTCCAGTTTTAAATCGATGCATAATTATGCACTAGCTGGAATTCGGGGGAATCGCTGTGTACACACGTTCACAACACGAGAAATACTGCTCAATATGGCTTTATGAGAAAAACCTGTATATCACCATAGGAAGCATAACAGCGTAGCCTCCAATTACCCAGACTGTAAGCACAGAAATAAAGCTTTGTTTGATTTCTGAAACCCTTTCTGTCCTGTTTTCATTAAGGTAAGGGTCAACTATATACACTGTAGTATCCTCTCACGAGGCACCAGTAAGGTAGGGGTTGTGCATTTACTGGGACAATTTTTAGTTGTAGCAGAAAGTCACAAAATGATTATTTTCATGGTATTAGAATCCAGCCTTGCGGGATAAATCAAACAACGCACACACACAGGTACTAATACACGAGAATACATGTATTAATACATAAAATGTGCATATAAACATAACAAATCTTATCATGAGGGTTAGCAATACAATCTTATCATGAGGGTTAGATTGAAAATACAAGGTATATATTCAATTGTGAAGAGTTACCAATACCAAGATGACATACATTCAGTACATTCAGTATATCATTCATTTAGACTGTTTCGTAAATGAACTTAGTTACAACTTCTACACTAAATAATCAAAAGCAAGTACATCACTCATAGGAATTAAATTGATATCAACTGGGGTTGAGGTAACAATTGAATTCTTGAGCTGTAATGCAGAATGTTGAATACTCATCCAATCTGTGGGGATTCAGATCTCCTGCAGATACAAAGAAGCAAAAGAAGACTTGTGGCTGTCCAATCCACGCTCTCTGGCTCTGTGCCAGGCAGTGGTGCTGCTTGCGACGTGGCTGCTGATGCTCTCTGAAAACCAGCTAGTTAGTGTTGGCTGAAATTAGCAAGAGTTTGTGCACAGCAGAAAAATAACTGTGGGTCAAAGCAGGTCAGGAAGAAGACCGGTTCGTTCCTGATGAAGCACTAGTTCTGAATAGTGATTCAGCTGTCCACAGTTCTGACCTGTTCACGAGGCTTGCTGCCGGCTAGCCTCGGGTGGATCCTTTGGTTACGCGCTGGCAACCTTCGCTCTCGACTCTTAGAACAAAGGAAAGTTCTGGCACTCGGACACACTGGCCGTTACATGGTGGTCCGGGCTGAGTCTGAGGATGCTCAGGTGGAGCCCTGAGGCTGAATGTCCAGGAAGCATGCTGCGAGAATGTTCTGCGCTTGAGAACTGTTCTGCGCTTCCCAACTGTTCTGCCCTGGAACTGTTCCACAGGTGCCCTGTGTTGCCTGTTTTTACCTGGAGGAACTTCAGCTCGTTGATTGGCTGAAAGTTCCATGGGCATCAGAGTCCCACGTGGGTTACTCAGCCCTACCAGTCCCTGATTGGTAGATCAAGGTGAGATATGAGTCACTTACTCCTGACACCTAGGAATGCAGTCCAGATGTCCATCTGGCACTCCCTACACTGATAGGCGCCAATAGATGACCATTGATCATGATAGCCAGGCTTAGCTAAGTGCATCCCCATTTGGGAGCTGTCCCTTATCAAAAGAAAACTCCTTAAATCAGCATGCATGAATAGCTTCTCTGTGGCTGCACCACAGAGATGAAGAGAGAGATGGGGCCTCATTTGGGAAAGCACAGCAATGCTTAATTCTGTCTTATTAACAAGCATTGCCACTACAACACGATACTGCTGACAGCAGGAAAATTCCTATACTTTACTCAGCAGCGTCTTAAAAACAGCACCCATGGTGTTCAAACCGATTTTTTTACACTGAAGACTGACACAGCTTCGCGTTGTGAATCTGTTTTTCTAAGAAAACATGTTTCCGTGGGGGAAGGTGGAATGTGTGTCTTTCATTGGAAGACTTGCCCTGTTATAGTTTGAAAATACCTGTGAAACCGGTTTGTTCACAAACAATGTAGACACAGACTCAGACAATGGAGTGAAATTCAGCACAGCCAGCACAGCGGGGGGGTGGGGAGGGAGAGAGAGAGATGTGAAAACTGCGCAGTGCCAGGCAAATACACAAAATTAATGTAGGGCTTTCAGGCCACGTGGATTTGCACCCTACACCCTGCGGTACCGCTGTGTACATACAGATGCAGCCATTCAAAATGCGCGGGCAATACCGCATTATTTTGTGGTACGCTGTACGCAGTCTACCGCAAGCTACCGGTAAATACCGCGAGTTACCGTAAATTCTCTTATAATACGACAAGCAAAATAATAGTATCCGGAATTTCCGCAAGGTGGAGCTAATAAAGCTCAACCTCTCATGTTTGAGCTGTGGCCATCAGTCTTTAACGAAGATATTACTAATAATATTAATAATGAATGACCTTGGACAAGCTGTAAGTGTAAACTCAAAGTATTGCCCTGGTCCACATTCTTTTTTTCATTGACCGTCTTTGTAAAAGAACACCACAGCATTTAGCAATCACACATTTGTTTCCAATCATGCAAAGTACAGTGATTCACCATGCCTTTCACATGCTCATAAAAGAGATTGATTTAGGAACATAAACATATTACCGTATGAAAACTGTACTGTATACAGTATGTATATGTATATTTAATGTCTTAACTGTGCCCGTTTAAGTATTGAATATTCATATCTAATTTTACCACTGAAGGGAAATCTTAGTAGCTGAGCATAAAAAGAATAGGAGCATACTGCAACGCGTGTGAAGGCCATAAACGATATTAATTTTGGAACATAAACATACAGTATATGGCTGGTCTCGGTACTTTAAAGAAAACATACACAAAACATGGTTTCATTATGACCAGAATCGGTCTTGAGATATTTTTAACTTGATTTATATTATTTGAGAGGTATGTCTTAACACCGATACTACAGTGCGTAAATACGGTCAAATTACTTTTGAGCAACTAATAAGAAGCGCGAAACGGTATGCATTTTAGTTTCGTTTTGTGCTGGGACCCGTGGATTGATTAGAGATATCAAGTACATACAAGTCATTTTTTAAATGTTGTAGTTCGTCTTGAAAAAATGTTACGAGTACATCATCTATCAACAATTACACAGGTTATGTTTCCATATTGCGGATTTTGGTTACGTAATATTATTTTCTAGATTTCACATTGTGAATATATGATTTGGGCAAACAGAGCCGCAAAGAAGTACATTATTGGTTGTTGTTTTTTTTTGCAGTTTTATCTAGACCAAGCGATGCTTAAACCTTTGTCTGATTCTTGTGAAACTATCCACACGACAGTTACAGTACCTAGGAGTTGACTTCAGTGATGTCACTGATGGGATGTTTCTAAAAATCCATCCTCTGTAAAACGTCTTCTCTAGTTGTCCTGCATATGTATTCGCTAATGAAGCTGTGTGTTCTGAGCCTGGATCTCTACATTTCTGTATGAACCAGCTTAGAGGGCTAAAGACAGCTTGTGTTTAAATTGAGTGTAAGGCAATTTATGCTTCTAAAGTCATGGTCAGCATTTATTATTGTACTGTGCTGTAAACTTGTTCTGTGCCTAGTCACATTATTTTATAACGTTTTTATAGCGTTATCAAATCCGGTGGCGCTGTGTGTTAGTTTCCTGACTCCCATGTCATATGGTCTGTGATTGAAACCTGTGAAACCGGTTTAATTCGTCACAGCCAGCACTCCAGCAGAGAGTGGATTGTACTCCTAAAGTAGAAGCAGGCGAGATTTCCAGCGAAAGACATCTCCCCCTTCTGCTCAGAATGAAACGCTAAAATGTAATGTAGGCTCTGAATGGGTTCAATTATGATTTGGGCTTGATTAAGGTCGCTGCCTTTCATCTAAAACCCTACTTGAATCCTTCTAAACTAAAAATCAGTGTTAGTGAGTTCTAAATAAAGAGGTATCCAGGTAACAGTGAAACGGGCGGACAGTCTGGGGAGATCGCCCGTTTTCCATGTAAATAGTTCCCTGGTTCCGCACCCCTTGGTGTTTCTCTCGCTCTCTCTCGGGTCACCTGATCATTAGCTCGAAAGATTTGAGTGCTTTGTGTATATTCTAATGGTAGTGGGGGGAACCAGGTTTGGTTGAAATTGCATTGGAGATCTATGTTCTTCACACCTGAAACATTTTCTCTGAAAGCATTTTCTTCGCAGTTTCACTGATCTTGTTACAGCATGTTACAGTTTACTATTATTAACCATATTAATTTTAAGTGCTTAATGTAAAATCTTGTAAAAATATATTTTCATTGTTCAAATATACATTAAGTCTGAATATCATATAATGAGTTAAATACAAAACTAAAGAAAAAATAGGGTTAAATATAATTCAAAATATTTTGCTAGCAATGTTAACTGTTTATGAATAATAAAATGTATTAACTAAGGAGTAGGATGGCACAGTTGTTAGTATGTTTTTTGTTTTGTTTCTTTTTCATAAATACAACAGTAGTACCTGATGTCTCAGTGGCTTTCAAAATTAAATTATGCATGCAAACCTGTGAACTAGAAAGATACTAAGATATCCATCCATTTATAATAGTGTGTGTGGGGTTTACATGTTCTCTCTGGGTTACATGGTTTTTCTCCATATGTGTGATATGACTCCCTCTCGCACTCAAAAACATACTGGTCAGTTAATTGGTTTATGGGAAAACTGGCCCTGGTGTGTGTGTGTTTGTGTCTGTCTGTCCTGTGATGGACTAGCGCTATGTCCAGGGTGTATTCTGCCTTGTGTCCGTCGCTTACTGGGATAGGCTCCAAATCCTCTGTACTGGATAAAGAGATTAGAAATGGATGGAAGTAAAGGCAGTGTGTGGATGGAACTATACACAGTGTTAGAAACACACTATGAAATGGCAGCATCTCACTGAGAATAAAACATTTTATAGTGCTGGCTTAAGGAAACAACCTTTCCACCTCTCTTGCACATCAGTATCCATACCTAGTTATTTAAACAAATTGCCTCTAATTATAAACATCTTAATATGCTGGCTCTGTGGATCCGCATCAGCTATGTTTGCCCATTCCTTCAATTCATGTGCATCCAACACACAGTTCAACGCTAGCAACTACACAAAATCTAAAATATGAGCTCTACTTGCCACTTACAATACCAACAGTACCAGCTAACTTTAGTAGTGACATTTTCACGGATCTTTTTAACAATAAAATTTACAACATCAGACTTCAGACACAATTAAACAGGCCTCAAAAAAGTCTGGTACAAACATTTTCAGCATGGAATAAACTGTTACTTTAATGGTATAAACCTTAAATGAAAAATTCATATTCTCAATAAGATTTGGTGCTCAGTAACATGACTTTGAAAATGACAGAAGACATACGTATCATGCTTATCCTTCTATTTTTCATAATCGTAAACTCCTTAAGGCAGTTACATTTTCTCTGTTCTGACCTGGAGTTACAGAGAAATTTAAATTCTAATAAGAGATTTGTAATGAGGAAAGTCATACCAATCACTCATACAGTACCAGGATTTGCAATTACAATACAAATACTTTCTTTCTGTATGTGTTTATTTTGCAGTTTGAGTCTATGGCATTCCTTTAGGGGTCTATACTCCAGGGCATGACGTGATAAAGTATGGTTTGGATGTTTATACATTCATGTTAATCGTATTCTTGATTTATTTCAATAAGTGTTCATGTTTCATTTGCTAACTTAGAGCATATTGTGCAATGAAGAATAAAATAGCTGCATGACAAGTGACTTCCTTCTCTCAGTGGAAATTAAAAGGTAGCCTGATAAATTATGACAGTAAGAAAGGTTCCAATCAGGAGGAGACAATTCTTTCCATTTTTTTTGTTTGATTGCTGGTAGCAAACTGATCTGAGGATCTACACCAGCTCTTTCTCTTTTTATCATACAGTAAATTTTATTTTCTTGCTATCTGAAACACAATATAACAAAAAATAACCTCACGAACTCAAAGAAAAAATCCTTGCTCCCCCCCCTCCCCTTGGCAGTACTTCCTCCCATGTTTTTAACTAAGGGCATCTAAAATACTGTCAAACAGCTACAATAGTATCTCTGTACAAGGCTTTGACTGTGTCAATCACAGCACCTACCGTTCCCTTACCAGCAACAACATGGATTCTAACACTAAGACCTTAAAAAATGTCAGGCCAAGAGAGAAAATACCGAGCTTTACAACATGCGGTACCAGTAACATTTTACCCACAGTAAATGTGGGTACCCACTGTGATAAGCGAAACAGCCCTACACAGCCCTGTCGCAGTACACGGATATAATCATACCGTTATTAAATTCTTTAGATACGCGATTCCATATTATATTCCCTTTTAATCAAATTCTAAAAGTATGCTTGTTGACTCCAGTATCGCGTTAGTTAAAGACTTTGATGCTTAAAATGTTTAGGGAGAAATGGAATACTGGTGCGTATGTTTTCTTTAAAGTACCGAGACCAGCCATATACTGTATGTTTAAGTTCCAAAATTAATATCGTTTATGGACTTCACACGCGTTGCAGTATGCTCCTATTCATTTAATGCTCAGGCACTAAGATCTCCCTTCTGCTTTGTGTTAGGATGGTATCAAAAGCAATCTTAAGTGGTGAGAAAGCTGTGCTCAATGTATTTAAGGGACTTAAAAGTAAAAGGAGATGCTTCATATTGCTTGACTAATTTTAAAAACGAAGTTATAAATGCAGACTCTCCCTCAGTGCACTGCTCTGGTGCGCCTGCTCTTACACAGTGCCTCTCTGCCGTAAGCGTTACAATATACATACCCAACACTGCTTGTACCCATCTGTCATGCAAATAAAACACCTTGAATTGAATTGAATTGAGGGGAGAGGGGGGGAATACTAAAGCCAATACTGGCTCAATACCCTCAATGGGCTTTGACGTGCTAATGCGTTGGTTTAACAGTCCGGGTGTGGCAGGCTTCCAATGTCAAGTCGACTCGATTGGAAGACAATGAACGTATTTTGTGATATTTAGAAATATAAATTTGTTTGGTGCGAGTGAGGTTTTATTTAATCTCTGACCAAGGGAAACGTTTAATTTTTTCAAAGAAATGTTTGTTAAAAAATAAAGTCATAGTTCCATGGGATTCAATCACAGACCATGTGACATGGGAGTCAGAAAACTAACACACAGCGCCACCGGATTTAATAACGCAATAAAAACGCTATAAAATAATGTGAGTAGGCACAGAAAAAGTTTACAGCACAGTACAATAATAAATGCTGACCATGACTTTAGAAGCATAAATTACCTTACACTCAATTTAAACACAAGCTGTCTTTCTGTATGAACCTCTAAGCTGGTTCATACAGAAAATGTAGAAATGCATTAGCCTGATTATGATTAAAAAACACATAATTAAACACACGTTTGCAATTTAAATCAGAACACAATTTAAATCAATATAAATGTTTATATTGTAACGCATACTGTCCAGCCTCCATTTCTCTATAAAAATGTACTCTGTTGCACACACACACACAAAAGAAGCAGGAACCGCTGTCAGAAGGCAAAATATGTTCAAAATCTCGCAAATATCGATCATGTTGCGATATTTTGAAATATAAAAGTCAATTGATTGTCCATAATATCGCTATTCTATTTTTTCGAAGAAATGTTTGTTAAGAGAAAAGTCCAGCACCAGCTGGATTTGAACACACAACCTGCCAGATGGAAGTCACGCACCTAGACCAGTAGGCTACAAGACAGCTCGCATGAACAGGCAGGCGAAACAGCCCTACACAGCCCTGTCGCAGTACACGGATATAATCATACCGTTATTAAATTCTTTAGATACGCGATTCCATATTATATTCCCTTTTAATCAAATTCTAAAAGTATGCTTGTTGACTCCGGTATCACGTTAGTTAAAGACTTCGAAGCTTAAAATGTTTAGGGAGAAATGGAATACTGGTGTGTATTTTTTTCTTTAAAGTACCAAGACCAGCTATATACTGTATGTTTATGTTCCAAAATTAATATCGTTTGCGTTATGCTCCTCTTCAGATGCGTTATGCTCCTCTTCTTTTTATGCTCAGCTACTAAAATTTCCCTTTAGTGGTAAAATTCCAAATAAATATTCAAAACTAAGCGGATTGAAATGTGCACAGTAAAGACATTAAATGATTAAATCTTTTCACTACCAACCAATGCACCACGAGTGCCCTTGTCGGTCATTTTGGCCAGCCAATCACTTGCCCTGCGGTGCCCTACGGTGCCCTGCGGGTTGGTTACTGTACCGCAGGTTTTTACCGCTCATTTTGAATGGCTGCATCTGTACAGTATGAACATGTTGTGATATTTAGAAATATAAAAAATGTCAATATAATGCCAATAATATTTGCTATTTTAGTTTTTCAAAGAAATGTTTCTTTGCTAGAAGAAAACACATGGCGACAGCTGGGTTTGAACACCCGACCTCAGGGTTATAAATCAGTCATTTAAGCTCTCACACCACCAAGGCAAGTCATGTGATGGTTACCCACATAGCAATGGAAAGTCTCATACTACTGTTTGTGCAACAGTACATGGATATAGTTATGCCGTTATTAATTTATTTAGATACGCGAATCCATGTTATATTTCCTATTCATCAAATTCTAAAAGTATGCTTTTGTTAACTCCGCAAATGTACAATAGTATGGTCAGAAGAAGCACTTAAAAACGTTTCCAAAATAATCACATGTAAGACTTTGATGCTTAAAATGTTTAGGAAGAAATGAAATACTGGTGTGTATTTTTTCTTTAAACTTCCAAAACCAGCAATATACAGTTTACATACAGTAATATGTTTATGTTCCTAAATTAATATCTTTTATGAGCATTTGAAAGGCATGGTGAATCGGAGATTCTCAAGACTTACTTTGTATGATTGGAAATGAATGCGTGATCAGATTAACGAAATGCTGTGGTGTTACTTTTTGTCAATGAAAAAATAAAGTCCTTTCGTTTACAAAGACGGTTACAAAGAATGTGGACCAAGGTAATACTTTGAGTTTACAGCTAGTCCAAGGCCATTCATTATTAATACTATTAGTAATATCTTCGGCTAAAGACTTTGATGCATAAGATATTTCTGCATAATTAAAATACTTATGATAAAGGTGGTAGGTTGTGTACTTTTGTCCAACTGAGCAATCTTGCTTTCATAAAATAGACCAACTTTTTAATGTATAATTATTAACATGCTGTAATACAACTTAAATTCTTAATTGAATAAAGATTGTCCCTCAGCAGTGATCGGGATTGGAAACTGGATATTTTCTGGTGACAGCTCAAATGCTGTACAGGAGAGGTTAAGCTTTATTAGCTCCACCTGGCGGTTTTACAAGGTGATTCCGGATACTTTTAACATAATTTAATTTGCATATGGTATAATGCGATATACTGCGACACGCCCACCGCGTTGTACCGCAGCATACCCCGCTTGTTTTGAATGGCTGCATCTGTATGAGAGTCATTATTGTTGCACAATGAAGTAGGTCACTTAACTAATCACGTGGCTCTTTGAGGTTATTTTCTTTACCTACATTTTTTTGACACAGTAAAGGGTTTAAAATATTTATGCCATAATGACTCTCCCAATTTTATTTTATATAATTGTTACTTCCTTCTTTTTCTTCTTTTTTATTTTTCTTTTAACTCTAGCTAAAGGGTTGGATACTTACGCAATCATGACTTTTATCTCCATTTTTAATTCATAGTATATATTTACTTCTATTTGTTTTTAGCTTTGCATTTTTGTGATTTGTGTCATCACTGCTAGCTTTAAAGCAACACAATATGAAAACTGTAAAGTTCAGCATATGTTTGTAAAGCATTGTAAATGTATTTACTGTACATGTAAAATGCCCATTTTATGCATTCTCTGAAATGATCAATATTTAGCACATCAGATATTTTTTCACAAAATGTTTTAGAAAACCTTTAGAATATGTTTGTGGGAATTGGGAAAAAACATAATCTGTTCTCAATTTATTATTTGACTGTTGTTAATTTATTGACTGTATGCAATAACAAAAATGTTTAACAGTACATTTATTTGAGAAATATAGTCAACATTTTTTAACAACAATAAAATCTTTCCATATATTGTAAAAGGATTCAAACATCAGATTTCTAACTGTTTCCTCCAATTAACGTTCACGGAGGGATCTCAGCAAGCAATGGGAACAAGGTTGGTTGCACCCTGGATGCAACACCAGTCTCTCACAGGGTACACACTCGAATCAGGGAATCTAATGTTTCCCAGAAGCTAATTGACATACCAGTATGCCTTTTGATTGTAGGAGCTGGAAACACATGGATGGCACCCACACAAACATGTACCTCAGAAATATTTTATTTTTTAATAGAATTGTATTTTTTAATCTCAAATGTTTTATGTTTGTGTTAATGTAGGGAGAAACGTTTTTTATTTGGTAAATGAACTATTTTTGTACTGTTTTGTACCAAGTCACTATCACTGAAAACGAATTATTTTTCTAGTCTGTTATACAGATGCTGTAGAACATCATTGTGAGTGAAGAGAAACTAACAGTTGATATTGTATTATCATGAGGAACTCCTTCTGTAGTGCTAAAGCATTTTGTCAGCAGATTTTTTTTATTAAAATATAACACTTGACATATCTAATCAAGGCAATTTACATAAATTAAGGATAAATTAGATTTTACTGACAATAGCCCTTTAACAGATATGCCAAAACTGCTGAATCATATTTCTATTGTCGAAAGTTTTTTTTCAAGAAGAGCTGTCCCATATGGTTCCTAAAAATATGTCCTAGAGAACAATGCAGTAAGAACTTTAATCTGCATAGAGGTGCAAGCTAAGCAAAGAAAATTAGCTGCTTTGATTCTGAAATTCTATGACATTATGGTATTCCTATAGAAAATGCTGGATCTCCCAATATTGAAAAAATGGAACATAACAATTAGAGTAGACAGTTAAACAGTTTAAATGGTAGCACATAACAACAGGGTCACCATTTTGAGAAGGACATACAAAGTGTGCATTCTAAAGGAAACCAAATTAATATGCCCTTAAAATCCTGGAGAGAATAGTCCAGCAAGTAGACTTGGGGCATATTACCTCTCAGGGATAATGCTTACTGGAGGTACAGTTTTGTTGTGTTTTACAATGAATTCATTTTACAATCAATAGATAGCTTAAGCTTAGGCTTGTCTTTCAGTGTTTAGTCTTTTATTAGACTAATATACAGTACAGTATTAGAGCTCACAGACTTTATTAGACTTTATTAGAATCTGTATAGAGCTCACTGTGGATTTATTAACGTGTACTTATAGTCAAGGTGCTGATATACAGTGGGAAATTGAATTTCTGCTTCTGTTTCGTCTTCTTGACGTTCATTTTCAGTAATATTCTTTGGCATTTAGCATCCACATTACCATTCTGCCTATCCTTACTTTTAATGATGCAGTATACATTCTGAACACTAATTAGAGTCATTTTTTCAATGGAAATCTATTTCTAAACTGTTTGTGCATCAGTGACAACAAAGTTGGATTTATCCTGAAAAACAAAAATGGTCAAACAAGTGGTATGCAAATCTGCAACACTTCTGCAGGATAATAACGTATTGCATAGAAAAGGTTTTATGTATTACAGTTAGCGAGAGATGATATGTTAATTTTGCTTTTGACTGTTCTAATACCTTAAGTAAAACTTAGTACATAAGAGAAATAGGCTGAAATGGAAACCTTTATTCACCCACCTGTTGGAAATTTCAGAGTCAATACTCAATGACGTTTCCTATTGAGCAGCAGAATGTAGCCTCTCACAGACCAAAAAAAAAAGGCACACCAATGTAATTTTGAAATTGGCAGGTGGGTAGACATTCAGGCTATGCATTTCTCCACTTATATTTTACTGTACCAAATACTTTTAAACTTGAATTGTTTAACCATTCTGGGTGCTTTTACACATATTTGCATGTGCCTCTGGTAGTTACCATTTTCTTATTACTTTAATTATCTTTCAATTTACAGTATAAAAGGTGAAGTTTCAGGATGCTGTATTAATTCAAAAATACCTATTAAAATTTATATTCTCACAAAAGGTATATTTACTCCATCCTCAGTTTACTGCTGTTCATTTGTGATCTGAGTTCACAAAATTTAAATTTTAAATTCTTCTAAAAATATACTTGCACCCTAGGAGAAATAGACCATCAGAAATATGTACAGCAAGGCAGTTTTTCATGACACAAAAAAACTATGTTAGTCTTTTCAACAGGATTTTTAAATCTGGTATGTATTTGGTATGTGTTTTAAATGCCTTGAGGTTGTATTATGTGCACTTTATTTAAAATATAATGAGACAGCATCAGTAAAACATCCCTGACACAAGGAATGGGTAACAGTGCAAGAAAAGGGTAAAGTAAGCAATAAGTAGTTTATTGTTCAGTGTTAACAGATGTTAAGTGCATGTGAGACAGATGATCTCTTCATTTGTAGATAACTAAATGTAAGAAAGAGGCCATCCCACTGTATTTAAAAATAACTGAAGCTTTTTTTTATTCTCATATTAGAGTTTTTTCAAACCTAAGCACATCAAAAGATGCATTGCCGATGGGATTTGAAAACTCTCTGTGTGTATAAGAGCATTATAACTGCATTATAGTCTCCTACATGTGTCCAATCACATATAGTATTACTTCAGTATAGTTGACAGCAATTCATGCACAGAGGGTATTTTTTCTCCTTCCAGATGAATTTGACAGTGTAAATGACATTTGGATAGAAATTTATCCGATAACCATCTGTATACTATTGCCTCTAGATATATCTTGCTGCTTTATTGTCAGTTCTGTCTCCTGATTCCAGACTTTTTTTTTGTTTGCTGATGTTTAAGATCCAACTGCAGTTTGGTAGAGGTGGAAAATCACAAGAAATAAATATTTAATTTCCTTTAACTGTTTTATGAAGTCCAGGGACATAGAATAAGGATAAACCGGCTTCTGGGAAAATTGACCCCGGTGTGAATCTGTATGAGTTTGTGTCTGTCTGTGCCCATTGCTTGCCAGGATAGGCTCTGGCTTGTTTGTGATCCTAAATTAGATGAAGTAGTTAGAAAATGGATGGATGAATTTAAATCCCATACTTTCAACTGTGCTTGAAGTTGAAGAACACAACAATTTTGAAACAGCTTCTCATAAATTTAGTAGAAATGAATAAGAGAGACCAAATTGAAAGTAAATGTTCTGAATGTTACGGAGCACCAGAAAGAAACCTGTGCAGGTCGGTTCCATAGACAAGGGTGAACAAATCTGAAGGTGATGGATGAAGTTGAATTTAGTGAGGCAAGCAGTGACAGGATCCAGAACAGTAGAAGGGTTTATTCACTTTATGTCTTCAGGAAGAAGGAGAGCTCAGGAAAACAGCAGGCTGTTCAATACCAAGCAGTGAAGTGCGAAATGTTAATTGTTAATTAATGAGGTCCGGCTGTGCCAGTAACATTGAATCCAATTACTGAAGCATTATATAATGACACCTGTGCAACAGCAATAGTACCTTCTCCCAATTTATTTAATCACTGTAAATGTTCAACAGAAAAACAATTTTCTGTAGAATATTTGAAAACCGTCCTGTCAAAGTAAACAGTACCATTTTAAAATGTAGTAAATACTAGATCCCCAGCAAAATATTTTCACTATCCAAGAGCTAACAATAAGTTAAACCTGTCATTTCCTGTAGAAACTGCCTCTCAGTTTTCTGTGTGGTCTTACAGCTGGACGATTGTTAAACCTAGATAATGATGTTAGATGCATGTGTGTATTGTTTTGATTAAAATGTTTAAATAAAGCCAGAAAATATTTAAAATATCATTAGAAATTAAAATATTTAACAAAGCAAACACATACAGTACATTGATCACAATCAACAAACACTTTGCCAGTGCACTTTGGAGGCTTGCATCTCGTATTCTCTTTCATTGTCTTCATAATTTAGCATGTGATCCACCATGTCTTTCTGGGTCTCTGGTAAGGGCCTTCTCTTAGTTGGTCAAATTTTTAATTGAGGCCCAATAAGTGGAGTTAGTATTGAGAAACTATCTGGCCTCCCTCTTATCTTCGTGGCCTGTGATTTATCCAGTCGCACAAGGCACTCTGCCACCTTCACCCTGAAGTACGAAGGGTCCAGGTCTTTTTTTTGTTGATACCAATCATTTTACAATCTCTTCTGTACTCCAACCAGAAGTTGACCACCGCCACATCAAAAGCATGTGTAAGTATCCGAAGTGTCTATTTCCATTATTTTAGTTGTCACTTGACCTGATGGATTTTTCAATCCCAGCTGGTATCAGGGATTAGGGATAGGGTGGCTGAATGGGTTATGGCACCACTGGATTTAGTCTTTTCTGTTAATGTCAGCATCGGAGTCATTCCCAAATTCCAAACACGCTGGGTTTTCTAAGACCTCATTATCTTCATTATTTCCTCTTTCCATGTCTTTTCCTGGAGCTCTCCATTTCTATCTGGAATTTCATCCCTATCTGCTCAGTAAAATACTATCCACAGTATATACCTTGCTCTTACTTTTTATTTCTTAATGAAAATGTCACTAATACTTTTAATAATATTAAACACTATATTAGTAATGATGCTGTGAAACGTTTCGTTTGCACTCTTTTGCTTACTTAACCCCATGGGGGTTAATAAATGAGAAAAATAACTTACTATATTAAAATATATATTACTATATATTACTATTTATTAAAAATAAAACTATATAATACTTTTCACATTATTTGTGTTTTACTTTGACTGTCTCTACAACTCTTTACTTACTAAGTGGATCAAATGTGGTACTATCTGCAGTCTCATCACCAGTATTCAAATTTTCAGTTTCTCAAAGATGTCTATCAGACAGACATTGCAGGACATGTAAAGCAGTGTACTCTGTATATTAACTTGTTTTAGGAATTATGAGATACATCCAAGACATAGCTTATATTGCCTTTCTTGAGACCCAATATCCATTGTAATGGACAACATTTAAAAAAAAAATGCAGCATAAAATCTTCTGGATTATAAAATCAAAAATGTTGCAAGTAATGCCTGAATAGATTAACATAAGGATTAAATATTATTTTTATTGCATTATATTATGGTCTCACTGTTAATAATCACAAATAAAAATATTAAACATATTCCTTACTCTGGACCAAAGGACACTGTCCTGACATGCTGATGATGAATGTGAAATAATACTCTTAAAATTTCACAAACATGCAGTTGCTTGATGCTGATTGGTGTTTTAGACCAATTCAGATGTCAGTGATGCAATCAATGTCCTGTAAAATGAGAAAAAAATGCTCTAACAAGTGATGTCCATTATAATGTTAAACTGAATGTTAGGTCTGAATGTTAAACAATAAGTAATTGGTTTAAATTTTATATTTCAAACATTTATTGTTTTGTACATTGCCATTCTCACTGTTATGATAATCTTAAATTGATAACCTATTAAGGGGTATTTAGACTAGAATAAGACTAAAAACTGATAACAAGTTGTTTAGAGAATTCTAAACTTTTTATGATAAGATTGCTGGAACAATATCCCTGAAATTGGGCACCAAGAAGTCTTAACAAGAAAAATCAATTAATTAATTGTCATGAATCAGCACCACCAATTAACATCTAAGTAGAAATTAAAACCAGTAAACACAGCACCAGCACCAGGTTTGAGAACCTGGAATAGCACTGGAATAAGCTGTTGTATATAGCCTCTAGTGTGTTGTTCTGTACATTGACATTTTTTAAACAGTTGTAGCAGCAAGGCTCATTAATGATCCTCAGAAAGAGGGTTTCTGTGAAACTCCAGCGAGGCCCCTCTCTGTGATCTCAGACACAGAATGACCTAGAGTTTTTTGTGTTTGGGAAAGTAACAGAGATTAGTTGTTTTTTTTTTCTGGATGAGGATCTTGTCCAGGACAGTCCAATCCAATGTCAATACTCCCTAAGGTGGATGTCCACTGCTTGCGCCTGGACATCTAGCAGAAGGGCAACAGTACATCTCGACATAATCCTAAAAGTCACAGGGTATTGTCAATCATCCAAAAAGATGACCAGCCAATCAACCCACTCCGGCAACCCACTGTGCTGTATTTTCCAACAGAACTGTATTTTCCCCAGTTAAAATGAGGTGCACATCACCTTTAATTCTGCTCTCTTCATCAAACCAACTTGGCAGACTAACAACAGGCCCACGTGTCCACCACACCTGTTGTCTAAACTTTAGTACTTAAACTTATTTCCAAAGCTCCAAGTTAGAGAGTGAGCCCATTTGTAAAAACAGAATTCTTCCCAAGGTCTAGATTGCAGCAGGACCTTGCGACCAGCTACAATAGCTACTGTACCTCTGTGAATCCACCTGATCACCAGAGCAATATGGGTGGACTTTTGTTGATATGCCTGGATATAATATTATTCGGCAGTAGCTGCTACACAGGGAGCAAATCAGGTTTCTCCCATTATAGTTTGATTCACACCGAAGTGTGAAGTAGAAGTCAGTGCACAGACGTAGCTCAATTCTAACCCAGACAATCCATTGAAGAGAACTGTCAGCATGAGGAACCAACAAAAACGTTCTTTCTGTCTCCCCAATACCTCAAGTTGCCTAAGGACTGGAGTGGCACTGAGCTAGCAGAACATGCATTGGACAATTCTGTGACCCAATTAGCTATTACTCCATCCTTCTGTGCAGGAGTTACGAATCCACAGTTGTGGGTGAGGATATTCACCATTACTGCTCTTGAGAATTAAATTATTATCTTACACATGTTGATATCAATTTAAATAATTTAACTACCAGTAGTTAATTATGACTATATACAGAAGCAGCCATTCAAAACGAGCGGGATACGCTGCAGTATAACGTGGTGGGTGTGTCGCATCCAATTTCCATTTCGCGTCATACCGCACTCTACCGTATGCAAATTAGATTATGTTAATAGTATCCGTGATCACCTTGTAAAACCGCCAGGTTGAGCTAATAAAGTTTAACCTCTCATGTACAGCATTTGAGCTGTCACCAGAAAACACCTGGTTTAGAAACCTGATCACTGCTGAGGGACAATCTTTATTCATTTAAGTATTTAAGTTGTATGCTCTTTAGACTTTTGAATTTAAACTATGTAGTAGAACATGTTAATAATTATACATTAAAAAGTTGGTATATTTTATGAAAGCAAGATTGCTCAGTTGGACAATATTAAATTTAAACTATATTAATTTAGGAACATAAACATATTATGTAAACTGTATATTGGTAGTTTAAAGGAAAAATACACACCAGTATTCCATTTCTCCCTAAACATTTTATGCATCAAAGTCTTACCTGTGATCTTTTAAGAAACATTTTTACATGCTCCTTCTGACCATGTTACTGTACGTTTAAATACAGGACTTTGTGAAAAAAGTGATAGTTTTAAGCTTTTCTTCGAATTTGCTCGATGTCAGAGTAAACAAAACCATAATTTTAGAATTTGATTAATAGGAAATATAATATGGAATCGCGTATCTAAAGAAATTAATAATTATATAATTATATTCATGTACTGTAGCACAAACAGTAGTATAAGATGTTCTATTGATATGTGTATGGTTGTTTCAGTGCTTGTCATGCAACTGCATCAGTGGCATGATGGCTTAAATGACTGATTTATAACCCTGAGGTCGGGTGTTCAAATCCAGCTACAAGTTTTCCTTTAACAAATAAACATTTCTTTAAAAAACTAAAATTCCAGAAATTATTGGCATTATATTGACATTTTTTATATTTCTAAATATCACAACATGTTCGAAGCTAAGTCATTTATTAATAACAACGAATAATTTAAAACTGCTACTGATATTATTACTGACAATAAATATTATCGACACTATATTGAATTTGTTGATCTTTCTAAATATCACAAAACATTCAAAGTTAAGTGATTACCATTTTGCAGGAATACTTGCACTCGTTATCACAGTAAAAGAAACTCATACTTTTCAGAATTTAATTATTATTTTGAAAAGTTTTTACATGCTCCTTCTGACCATACTGCTTGTATACTTTGTGAGAAAAGTGATATTTTAACCTTTTCTGCGAATATGCTCACTTTCGGAGTAAACAAAAGCATACTTTTAGAATTTGATTAATGGGGAATATAATATGGAATCACGTTATCTAAAGAGCATGCTTGCCATTTTACCCCATTTTACCATGTTACCCCATTTCCCTCTGAGCAGCTACTAAATAGGCAGTGAAAACACTTGTCTGTCTTTCCGTGGAAGGAAGGGGGACTGTCTTTCATTGGAAGGTATGCCTATTCTACTCTGAGAATGCCCGTGGTCTTTTCATGGATAAACTTGTGTTAACAAAAACTACAGTATGCTTAAGAGTTGTTAAACTGTTTTTTAAAACAGTTTAACAACTTTTGAAAAATTTATTTTTCGGCCCAGTCAGCCGGCTGTGCCTGCTAGAGCATCACAATTCACACTCACATCACAACAACATCACAGATCACAGATCAGTCCCAATGTGTGAGATATTGCTGTTTAATCTGTGCTTGATCTTTTATCTGAGCTTTAATAGAGAGCTTATCTCTATTAATATAACTATCGAATGGTATTAAATGCAACTTTTTTGTATAGATGACACTTTTCTAAAATGTATTTAAAAATTAAAATGATTATAATTGGCACACCTGTAGCTTTTTCACAAAACCTCCTAGAGTTACGAAAAAATTTGTACTCTGTGTGTACAAAGTATATTGCGACTGTTTTCACAGCCTTCACTAAGTCATTTTGAAGCCATTTTATTGACCATGCTCAAATTTTCTTCTGTCCATATCTTTGGAAGGGAAACACAGAAAGCCTATAAACCAAATGCATTTTAAAGACCATGACTTTTTCACAGCCTCCACATAAAACTATCAGTGAGCTAATTCTCTTTTTTTAAACGATGCATAATTACGCACTAACTGGAACCTGGGGGACCACTGTGTAAAGATGCAGTCATTCAAAATGCACAGTACAAACCCATACTGCAGACAACTACGCATGCGCCACCGTTATGTGATTGGCTGGCCAAAATGACTGACAGGGGCACTCGTGGTGCATTGGTTGGTAGTGAAAAGATTTAATCATTTAATCTCTTTACTGTGCACATTTTAATCCGCTTAGTATTGAATATGTCTATGAAATTTTACCACTAAAGGGAAATTTTAGTATCTGAGCATAAAAAAAGAGGAGCATATCGCATCTGAAGGTCATAAATGATATTAATATAGTAAAATAAACATATTACTGTATGTAAACTGTACTGTATATGGCTGGTCTTGGTAGTTTAAAGAAAAAATACACACCAGTCTTCCATTTCTCCCTAAACATTTTAAGCATCAAAGTTTTATGAAACGGTCCCCAAATATGTGATTGCTGTATAGAATGAATTTTAATTAAAAAAATTTATTTAACATGAAAATTAAGCTGTTTACGTTCCTCCGCCTGAGAATATACTCACTTGTGCTACGCAACGCAGAAACACAGCCACAAGTAACTAGCAAAGAGAGGACATTAGCTAGCCAATATGATAAAGGAATAAATGTTTTTTTGTTTATTTCTTTTGCACATTTATTTGAACATTTCCATCGATTGTACAAGCACTTGGAAACTGTTCAATCCCTAGTTCATCTGGCATTTTCTTTTATGCTCCGGGCATGCTCCAACTGGCACCGGTCTGTGTCTTCTAGGATATAATGCCGCCGATTTGTTGTTAAAATTGGGTTTCCAATAACGCCGCAGCAAACTCTTGTTTTTATGTCCAGTATAACAGACAATCTCTCTTGCTTTTAACCGAGGATTTCATAATTTCCTAAAATGAAAATGATCTAGACTATGCGACAGAATTCTGGGGTGTCCCTATACCAGAGATCATGGCACAGCTTCAGAATGGTGATTGGCTGACACCATCTGACACCCCTCTGATTGGGGAAAAAAGACCTGCTGATCTGTTCTACATACCAGGAAGACAACAGATGATTTTTTCTATTCGAAACGTGTATTTTAAATGTTTAATTAAGAAGTAAAAACCTTACAGCATACACAGATTTCAGATTTAAGATGATCAGGAGGAAGAAAAATCATCCATGTTTCGCGCATAAAAAGTGGTTATTAACTATCGAAACCTGTTTTTATTTCGCCTGGCAATCTACCTGTACACCCAACTACAGTATCTGAGAAGAACCACAATTGAACTAGTGTTAATAATAAGAGAGAGTCCCCGTTTCCCCCATTTTGATTTAAATCACAAACGCGTGTTTAATTAACTGTCTTTATTGATTCACAATAAGACAAATGCAACGTAAATCGTTATCTTTGTCTTCTAAGTATCTTAATAAACTTTCAGCATAGCTTTCTCCCCGTTTAGATTTATTTTTCTTGGGATCTTGGGATCAAACAGATTGTAATAGTTTTTAACTTTTAAATACATTTTAGAAATGTGTAATCTAAACTAAAAAGCTGTATTTATTTAATATCACTCGATACTTATATAAATGGAGTTTAGTTGATTCTGTTTAAACTTTTAATTATTTTAAACTGTATTATAGCATTGTACACATGCTTAAAAGAGAAGAGAGAAAACGCAAGCCTTCTTCAGGTTTGAGGGTCTTCTGCTCAAAATGAAACGCTAAAATGTAATGTAGGCTCAGAACGGGTTCAATTATGATTTGGGGTTGATTGAGGTCGCTGCCTTTCATTTGCAATCCTGCTTGAATCCTTCTGAACTAAAAATTAGAAACAGGAAAAGAAGAGGCTCTGGTGAAATTTCTCTTTTTCTTAATTTATCTTTTTTTTCTTGGAAAAATATCTTACACGCTGCAATCCGGGCACAGAAAGGTTAAAAAAAGTCAGACAGTCAGGTGGAGGGTGAGTTGTGAAACTGTTACCTGGATAAAGAGGTATCCAGGTAACAGTGAAACGGGCGTACAGTCTTGGTGTAACGAACAGTTCTTTCCGGACCCTATGCGGACGACACAGTCCGACGGAGTGGGGAAACACTGGGGAAACGTCATGCAGGAATACGGGGCAGAAGACAGGGGGGCGTGTCCAAGGTGCGCTGGTGCACGGGGGAGGTGTGGCTGAGGCGAACAATCCGAGAGAGTAGTCCTTAGGGAATATCCAAAACGCACGGGTAAGTCCAAAACCAGAAGATCCATCAGAACAAGAATTAAAAACCACGAAGGCCGGGTCGGAACCTGCGGACGGGGAACAGGAACGGGAACAGAGGTTAAAACCTTAACGGGACCAGGCGCTTCCAGGTCCTGGACTCGCACGATATGGAAATCAGATGCAGAGCCCGGATGAGCGTCAGCGCCTGGCTTTTAAGGTGGGCTAGGTAAAAGGGATCAGGTGCACAGAATGAAGTCTTTAGTGAAAGGGCTGGAGCACCCTTAAGGAGGGGGGGCTATAATCGTGACACTTGGGAGATCGCCAGTTTTCCATGTAAATAGTTCCCTGGTTCCGCGCCCCTTGGTGTTACTCTCTCTTTTCTCTCTCGCTCTCTCTCTCTGTCGGGCTCGCACTCTGGCTCACCTGCAGTCTTTTTACCACGCAGAATATTCTTATGTCTATGTCTTCTCAAGGGAATCAGTGCGAATTGTAATACTAATTAAATGACCACGAGCACTTTCCACCCCCTCTACATTCTCAGAGTAGAATAGGCTAACCTTCTAATTAAAGACAGTCACCCTCCCCCATGGACAGGAAAAGTGCCCGTAGGCAGGGCAGGTAATATGGTCAGGAACAGTTAACAGTAAAATACTCAGATGGAGCACGTAAAAACGTTTCCGAAATAACCACATAAAAGACTTTGATGGTTAAAATGTTTAGGGAGAAATGGAATACTGGTGTGTATCTTTTCTTTAAACTACCAAGGCCAGCAATATACAGTACAGTTTACATAACTGAAGAAGAGTGACACAATGTCGTGTTGTGAATCTGTTTTTCCGTGTTTACAAAGAAAGTGGAATAAAGTAATATTACGTGCTATATAGATACATATTTTTAGATATTTAGATACTTAAATTAATATCATTATTAATTTCTTTAGATTCACGATTCCATACTATATTTCCTATTATAAAATGGATAATTCCTGAAATCTGATTGCATGACAGACATTGGAAGAAGTCCTATATTTTCTAATATACGCATCCCCCAGAATTTTGACTTCACTGTGTGTTGAAGAAATTTTAAAGACTACTTCTTAGCGTAGATAAAAATGCTTGGATTATCATGTATCTGATACACATATCTTTTTCTGTTGTCTTTGCTGTGCTCTTAAGGATCCTTGTGATATTTTGAGCTCTCGTTGAATAATAAAAGTGTCACAGTTTAAATCATTTTCATTGTTAGAAATTATGAAATGCTCTGTTAAAAGCAAGGGTGTTTTTATGTCTGTTATAGTAAAATAAAATGCCCGACGAACTAGGGATTGGACAGTTTTTCAGTGCTTGTACAATCGATGGAAATGTTCAAATAAATGTGCTAATGAAATAAAAAAGTCATTTATTCCTTTATCATATTGGCTAGCTAATGTCCTGTCCTTGTTCATTAGATCAACGAAATGCTGTGGTGTTACTTTTTGTCAATGAAAAAATAAACTCTTTTCGTTTAAAATGACGGTTACAAAGAATGTGGACCAGCATAATATTTTGAGTTTACAGCTTGTCCAAGGTCATTCATTATTAATACTATTAGTAATATCTTCGGTAAAGGCTTTGATGCATAAAATATTTCTGCATAATTAAAATATTTATGATAAAGGTAGGTTGTGTACTTTTGCCCACCTGAGCAATTTTGTTTTCATAAAATATACCAACTTTTTAATGACTGATGATTAACATGCTGTAAAACACAGTTTAAATTTAAAAGCTCAAATGCTGTACATGAGAGGTTAGGCTTTATGGGCTCCTCCTGGTGGTTTTACAAGGTGATTCAGGATACTTTCTGGTATGACGTCAAATGAGGCGTTACACCACGTCATACTGCGTTTTGATGCGACTCGCCCACCGCGTTGTACTTTGGTGTACCTCACGCATTTTGAATGGCTGCATCTGTACATGTGACCATTGCGGTTCCGCGCGGTGTCCTGCCCCCCGCCACCCATTCTATCCCGCAGCACCTGGGGAACCAGCCACCAAAGGAGACTAAAGCCGCTAAAGGAAGCTAAAGGAGACCTCCCTCAGACCAGGCAGCTGAGGTCCCTGCTACGCGCAGTGAGGGCACTGACGTCACCATATCCGAACTAGCTCCGTTACACCCTCCCTTGCTGAACTTCACCTCGGCGAAGGACACTCCCGTCCAGGTCACGGCACCAATTTGACAGTTGCGGTTCCGCACGGTGTCGTGCACCCCGCCACCCATTCTGCCCACAGCACCAGGGGCGCGAACCCGGGTCTCCCGCATAACGCAACAGGGAACCAGCCGCGTGAGTTAAATGAGACCTCCCTCAGCCCAGGCAGCTGAGGTCCCTGCTACGCGCAGTGAGGGTGCTGACGTCACCGTATCCGAACTAGCTCCGCAACATACACACGTTCACTGTGTGTATGCTCAATATACAAAATACTGCTGAATACGGCTTCGTGCGAAAAACCCGTATATCTCCATAGGAAGCAGAACAGCGCAGCCTGAAATGGCCTAAACATTGTGTTGTCTTTCTTCTTTTCAGCATGGAATAAACCTATTACTTGTTCCTTTGCAGCCTATGCATGCTGTATGCAGCTACCCACCTGTATTAAACCTATTTCACTCAGTAGTTTAAACTAAGTGTAACATGCTAAGAGGAAAAAAAGTCTCCGCGGGAGCACATCTGCAATAGAAAGCAACCGGTTTGACATGTACAGTAAAATGGAACATCTCTGGAGCGTCAAGTATATATCCAACAGTGTGAGCTCATTTGCAAGGCTATTAAGGTTGATTGAGTTACTGTAACAGTCCAGGTGTGGCAAGTTTCTACTGTCTTCTAACTGTCTTGGGCGAAAGGAACCTGTCTTTCATTGGAAGACAATGAACCTATTCTACTCCTGCATGAGAATATAGTATAAATACACCAAGGGATTGGGCTGAGTTCACATTGCAAAACAATCTGAGATCCTGCACTACAGCAACCATAGTATGGAGACAAAGACTTTTTACAGGAAGAGACGTGGTGCTTCAGCTGCCTGTGTGCGTTAAACAACAGTGTGGTGTTACCTTTTGTCAAAGTGTGTGTATATGTCTCTCTTTCTGCTGGCACGCGGGCACGGGGGGCTGATGTGCCAGCTGTACTGAAAAATAAAGCGCTGTTTTTCATTCAACAAGTGCCTCAGTCACTGTATCTGTCCTATATAATAATGCCACAATATTATAAGTGCCCTTAGGCTGGGCAATCTAATTTTTTAATTAAAAAAAAGAAATAAAAATTGAGATGTAATGATGTGTTCCTGCTTAAATTGCATGACTTTAAAAGTGATAAAATAAGTTTTGATAGTTAATACCACGTTTTGTGCACGAAAAACGGGTGATTTTTCTTCCTCGTCATCAGATCTTTCTTGGAAAAATGTCTTTTATGTGTCGCGAAAAAACTGACTTGCTTTAACAAAAGTATATTTACTAATCCTTTAGCTTGGCAATATACCTGAATGCCCAACTATCCGAGAAGCCCTCCGTGAAACCGAAAGAACCACAACTGAATGAGTTTTGACAATAAGAGAGAGAAGAGATTAATAAGAGAGTCTACATTAGCCAAATGGTAAATTAAAACTTAAATGCATATTTAATTAAATGCCTCTATCGATTCACAATCTGACAATGCAATGTAAATCGTTTTCTTTGTCTTCTAAGTGTCTTAATCAACTTCCAGCATAGCTTTCTCTCCATTTAGATTTATTTTTCATACCATCACTAAACAAAGCAGGAGCTTATTGTAATTCTTCTTGGGATCAAACGTGGAAAGATTAGATAGTAGTCATTTTTATTTTTGAAATAAATATATAGAAAAGTATAATCTATACTAAAATGCTATATTTATTTAATACTACTTGATAGTTATATTAATAGAGATAAGAATTCAAGGTGATACTGTTTAGACTTTTAATCATTTTAAACTGTAGTACAGCATCTTAAACATCAAACATGAAAAAGTCAGTATATTTTATAAAAGCAAGATTGATCAGTTGGACAGCATAAAGCAAGTATGTTTTTTAATGTTTGTAATCACTATTCTTACAAGTACAAACACAACATTAACTGGAATGGTACAGAACCCTAAACAAACAATACACACTAGCCGAATATACAGTAGCTGTGTCAGTCTTCTGTGCAAAAAAATCACGGACATCATGATTTGAACATCATTGGGTGGTGTTTTTAAAAGGCTGTTGAGTAAAGAATATGAATTTTCATTTTTGTACGCTCTAAATTTCACTTTGTTTCTTTCTCACCCGCTGCAATTCGGGCACAGAAGGGTTAAAAAGAAAGTCAGACAGGCAGGGGGAAGGGTGAGTTGTGAAACTGTTACCTGTTCTGGATAAAGCGGTTAGAAAATAGGTGGATGTATAAGTATTCAGCTTATATTTGGTGGAAGCACCTTTGGCAGTAATTACAACCATACTGTAAGTAGTTTTTGGTAAGTTTCCACCAACTTTGCACACTGACTAGATGCCATTTTTGCCATTTTATCTTGGCAGATTTCCTCATACTCTTTCAAGAAGTTACTTTTAAAATCTTTCTACAGATTCTCGGTGGAATTCACGTTAGGACTTTGACCATGTTACTCAAAGAGTCCATGTTACTCTAAGACATTAAATTAATTTTACAGATTTTCTTTTAGTATTTGCTTATACATTACTTTACCCGACCATTTTTTTTCAATCCTAATAAACTTTAAGGTCCCTTTAGAGGGGCAGCATCTGTATACTGTAGCATAATGTTGTCTCTACCATATTTAACTGTAGGGATCGTGTTGACTGGGTGGGGAGATATTTTTTATGCCAGATGTAATACTTTGCATTTACGCTAAAATTGTTCAATTTCAACTCATCTGATCACAGAACGTATTTACCGTATTTACATTATTACTTAAATGTTTTGTTGCAAACTAGATGTGGAAAATAAAATTTGAGATGGATTGCTACTCTACTATAAAGGCAAGCTTTTGTAGTGACTAGGATATTGTTGACTCTTTTTGTCCTATCTCAGGCTTTTAACTCTCTACCTTTTTGTTATTGTTCTCAGAGTGGCATTCATTGCCTGGCTGCTCTGTTTACAGACATGATACAGACATGGGCTGGGACTTTCCATTTCTTAATAATTGAGGGCACTGTGCACACAAGTATATTCAGAGATATTTTTGTACCCTTTCCCTGATCTGTGCTTTTCAATCACTTACTTTGTAAGCTCTTTAGTTTTCATTACTGAGTCTTTTCTTTAAATACAAGATTCACAAAATGTTGAAATCATAAGAATGATAACCACTATTATTACACACAGAAATGGGCTACTTAACAAATTGTGTGGCTCATTAACGTAATTTTATGGAGAAAAATACATTTAGGTTTGCCACAGGTAAGGGCTTGAATGCTTATGCAATCTTGTCTTTATTCCATTTTTCATTCGTATTATGTATTTACATCTTTTTATTTGTTTTTTGCTTTGCTTTGAATTTGTGGGTAGTGTATATAACAAATATTTATTGCTAAATCAAAGTGTCATAACTGCAAGGCTTTAAAGCAATAAAATGTGAAAATTGTGCAAGATTCAGAATACATTTACAAGGTACTTGTAGGCAGAATATAATTTTTTCAACAGGAATTCTACGGTGATCAGTGAACTGAACACTAGATGTTGTCTAAACAGTTTTACATTTTTGCTTCTTACTCTTTTTAGGATCACAACAACAGCTGCCTGCATGATGGATCTGCGCAGGTATCCATTGGATGAGCAAAACTGTACTCTGGAGATAGAAAGCTGTGAGTTTCTGATATTGTACATCATAAATAATTTACAGTGGTGTTAGAATTGTATTTTTTTAATGAAACATGATCCTCATCTGGAAGATACTGGTGCAAATCCATGAAAAATGCTCAGAACAACTAGAAAGACCACAATCACATTAAACGATGGAGATTCTTTTTCAATAAAAAAGATATGAAGCTTATATTAGAGTAAAATAAATAAAAGACATGTTTCAATGGAAATTGATCAAGCATATAATATACATTTAGCATGCTATATGTAACAGCAGTCCTAAATTTAGTTTGTTTCCTAGCCCCAGTCTCTGCCACGTGAATTACCAAATCCTCTCACTTCATCCGTGTAAAAGTCTCACAGGATATTCCTAATACCATTTCAGGTTATACTGCCATACAGGGTACTCATTTAGTAAAGGAAAACAGGCTGCCCAGGCATAATTGTCGAATGTCTTACTGAAAGCTTAAAATGTTATTGAGGCATTATGGACTATGGATGCTGTAATGGGTATTACTGATGAATTCTGGAGCAGTTTAGTATACCCCAGTTGTTCAAATCCACCCAGATGTGTTTGAGTAACAATGTTGTTAACACTGCAATGGACTGGTGTTCCATTTAAGGGTTACTAATGCTAATTAGACTAATTAATACTAAGTCCAGCTGGAACTACAGAATCTGGGATAATCCATAACCTTAATTACATCTCTATGTTTTCAGTAAAACCACAGAGTAAGAGCTGTTTTATAAAACTGCCTATCACAATCCAAAATTATCCTTCCAGGAAGGTTAACTGTCTCAGTATGTTAATGTGATGTGCCATTTTTGTACATATGAGAGGGCATTGTTGCAGAGGAGTACAGAAAACTATTTCATAGGTAAGCAGATCAATCTACAAATACATCTGTTACTCAGGTACTTGTGGATAAATTATAACAAATAATCAGTTTATTGGGGTATGCTCACAGGATTTTGTTGGTAAAGAAACCTATTTACACTCTTGAAATAAATCTCTGTGTAAGAAAGTCTAAAGCACAACTCTGTGTACAAAGAGAATGACTTAAAATCTATTTTTTTAAAGGGGATATAAAGAGAGTATAGAATCACAAATTTGAATTATTTTATTTCACACAAAAAAATGAACCAATAATTGTCCAGTGTAAGGGTCATGCTTTCTGATTTCTGTTTGTACAATTAAGTTGCCCGGACTAGTTCATTCCACACAATGTGATGCTTATTATTATGTAATCGTTGATGCAAAAATTGTTACTCTGGCTATAAGCAAATAAATATTTTTCACAGACAATTATGGGGATCATTCTTATGTGGATCACTTAGTTTTAAAAGTGTATTGCATGTCAGTATTAAATGAAGAATTTAGAAGTACTTTGTGACTTTAGTCTTTAGTCTGGATAACCAGTGATGCTGTACTTTATTGTATTGCTGTTTTTGATACCTAAGAACATAAAATATGGCAAACAAAAGGCCAGTTTTGCCTATACAAATGTATATTGATGTGAGGATCTCATCCTGCTATTTCTTCATAGACCCTAGGATCACCTATTCTCAGTTTTATATACATTTCCTGTGCTTTCCCTTAGTTTCCTAAAAAATGGTTTGATTTTGTCAATGTTTTTGATGATTTTGAATATCCCATCATAGTCTTTTCTGTTGAAGACTAAAATGTTTAAAAGCTTTTAGCCTGTTAGAGTAATAGTTTTCTTTAAGCAAAGGAAAATATTTTTTTATGCTGCATGCTTTTCTTTGGCTTAATTTCCAATCAGTACTGGAATTTGTTGTAACACAACCAAATCACACAATATTTGAAATGAGCTTTCACAAGTTTTACAATTTCAATAACCTTTATCTAGTTAGTACACATTTAACTATACAGTATTTACAGTATACAGTTTAACACATGATATCACTATTGTGATAATAATCTTAACTGGTTAGCAAATAGAACAAGTAGATATGGGATATAGAAATGGGGTGATGGCATTAGTGAAGTATCACAGGAACCCACATTATGACCATTGCTCTTCTTATTATTTTGTATCTATGATTTAGATTCAAGTGTACTAGGTTAGCTGGTCTTGTTTGCAGATTATACCAAATTGTGAACATCTGTAAAAGCAGCAGTTGAAATGAAAAAAAAAAATTAGATACATTTCAAGAATGTAAAAACTTCTGGCAAATGAGGTTCAATGTAGATGAGTATAAGGTTTTGTATGCATTTAGTAAAAAAATTAACTATGAATATAAAATGGGAGACGCTGAGCCACAAAAAGTCCTTATGAAAAAGACTTTAGTGTTTATACACATCTTTAACATCTTCTGGACAATGCAAAAGGCAAAACAATTTTGGATATAAAGTTAAAAGCACATAATCAAGAGATTCAGGTGTGTAGCTGCATCATGTAATAGGTTTATTCCATGTGGAAAAAAAAAGAAAGAAAACACATTTTGGCCATGGAGCCTTCTTCATGTGAGCCCTGAAGAAGAAGAAGCCCTTCTTCTTGACTCGTGAAGAAAGCTGCACGGCCGAAATGTTGCGTTTTCTTTATTCTCTTTTCAGCATGGAATAAACCTGTTACGTGTTCTTTATAATCAAGAGATGTTATGTCAAAACTGTAAGAGCTAGTATGGCCTCATTAAGAAAATTGTTTTGGTCACCTTATTATAGAAAAAAATATTTTCATACTGGAACCAGAAATCCAATGCATACCAATGCTTAAGGTTTTCAGCACAGAATAAACTTTTACCTGTTTCTTTGTACAGTAGCTTATGCATGCTGCTGCAGCTACTTACTCGAACTGATTCCATCCAGCAGACTTCATCAGAAAAAATGGTGAATCATGAACCACGGGTACAGATTCAGCCATTCAAAATGAGCGAGGAACGTTACATTAAAACGTGGTGGACGTTGCACAATATACCACATCCTACTGCATGTTTTTATTTTAAAAGGATAAAAATAATTTATAAAACTGCCAGGTGGGGTTAATAAAGCTTAGTGTTTTATGTACAGTATTTGAGCTGTGGCCAGAAAACACCCGGTTTCGAATCCTGGGCACTGCTGAGGGACAATCTTTTTCCAATTAAGAATTTAAGTTGTATACTGTTTAGAGTTTGAATAATTTTAAACTGTGTATTACAGCATGTTAAACATTAAATATTAAATAGTTGATATATTTTATAGAAGCAAGATTGCGCAGTTGGACATAAGTACACAACCTTTCACCTTCTTCATAATTTAATTATGCATAAATATGTTATGCATCAAAGTCTTTAACTTGGTAACTTACAGTGGGTTTCCATTTTAAAGTGCTTGTTATCTCATTATTAAGTTTATGTTCTGTACTATGTTCTGTAAAATTATAATGCTTTATTCTTTTCTAAGAATACATAGTAAGAACACCACTTGCTGTTATTGTAAAAAATATAAATGTTGTACTGATTTAACATCACTTGATAGTTATATTAATATGGAATTGTGTACCTAAACTGATCACAAATGGACGTTTTGGAAACATTTTGACATGCGTTTCTTTACAAAAAAAAAAAGTCTATTGTCCGTGTAGTGGTAATGAGCACTGTGTAGCGGCAAGGCTTTTTAAAATACAGGAATTAAGTTTGCTGCTCCCTTGCCAGTCCCTCTCTCCTTCATCTCAGTGGTTCTGGATACAGAGAGGCCATTCCATTTGGTTCACATTTAAGGTGTTTTTCTAGCTGTTAGAGTGCCCTGATAAGGAATAACTCCCAAAGCTGAGACACATCAACCACCCTAACAAATGGTCATCTCTGGCGCCTTCCTGTCTGGGAGATTCCAAGGGAGAGACTCATTTAAAGTTGTTTACAACCCTAAGGTCATAGTACATTGTTACTCATCCTCAGCCAATCAGGAACTGGTAGGGGAGGTTAACCCCACGTAAGTCTCGAATGCCCACAGAACTTTCAATTAATGAACGTCCATAGTTCCTCAAAGGTAAAACAGGCAACACAGAGCCCAGAAGGGCTCCTCCTGGAAATTCTCAGACTCAGCTCGGACAATCACATAATGGCCAGTGTGTCCGAGTGCCAAGAATTTCCTTTGTTCTAAGAGTCGAGAACAGAGGTCACCAGCCCGTAACCAAAGGATCCACCCAAAGGATTAGCCCAGCAGCAAGCCTCGTAAACCCACCGCAAAAGCTCACCTGATCAACAAGTGAACTACGGTCGGAACTGTGGACAGCTGAATCTAAGGATTCAGGACTAGCGCTACATCAGGAACAAACCGGTCTTCTTCCTGTCTAAAGAGTGTGACCTGTTTGGACCCGCAGTCACTTTGCTCCTGTGCACAAACTCGCTAGTAAAGCCAGAACTAACTAGCCGGTCTTCAGAGAGCATCAGCAGCTCTCCCTCCTTCTCCCACACCGGCCACTTCTTGGCACCGGGCCAGAGAATGCTGACTGGACACAGCGACAGCCTGCCACTGTTTCTTCGCGTCCACGGGAGATCTGAATCCCCACAGATCGAATGAGTATTCAACCTTCTGCATTACAGCTCGAGAATTCAATTGTTACCTCAACGCCAGTTGATATCAATTTAATTCCTATGAGTGATGTGCTTGCTTTTGAGTATCTGGTGTAGAAGTTGTAATCCAAGTTCATTTATGAAACGGTCTAAATGAATGGTATACTGAATGTCCCTCTTGGTTTGTAACTCTTCGTGACTGAATATATACCTTTTGTATTCTGCTAACCCTCACGATAAGATCTGTTATGTTTCTATGCACATTTTATGTATTAATAAATGTATTCTCGTGTATTAGTACCTGTGTGTGTGCGTTGTTTGAGTTATCCTGCAAGGTTGGTACTCGAATAGCCATCAAAGAATCATTGTGTGAATTACTGCTACAATTACTAATTGTCCCAGTAAATGCACAAACCCCTATATTTATCGGTGCCTCATGAGAGAATGCCTACAACTGTAATGTAACGAGTTACACCCAGGCGGTTCTAAGTGCTATCAGCGCATTACTTTCGGTTCATTTCTTATATAGCCAAATGCAAAAAATAGTCCACTGCTTATTGTGAATATGATGTCTCATACAAATTGAGAAAATCTATATTTTGTCTTAATCCAAATGTCAGCAGCCAGTAATCAGGCAATAATTCAGTTTAAACTAAAAAAGTTTAAACTAAATGGAACCCAGTCCATCAGTGTCATTTAACAGCTGAGCTAAAGGAGACCTCAGCCCAGGTCCCTGATTTTCTCTGGGAGGTTGTTTCTGGCAAAATTGGCTCTGGTGTGTGTATCTGGATCAATTATTTAAGTGATGATTTTGTGTTTAAGGATTTCTTCACGAAAATCTTTAAATTAAACGAGGAAGAGGGGAAGGGTTAATTTTTACAATTGCCGGTAATCGACTTATCAACACGATGGGCAAATGTTTTTATTTTTATTTTTAAAAACGAAATAAAAAATAAGATACAATGATGTGTACCTGCCTAAAACATTGCATGACTTTAAAAGCTGTTAAAAATGGTTTCATTAAAAAAACACTTTTTATGCGCACAAATGGGTGATTTTACTTCCTCATGATCTGCTTAGAATCTTTGTGTACGCTGTAAGATTTTTACTTTTTAATTAAACATTTAAAATACTTGTATTTCATAAAAGCAACACACATTTCATGCAGAAAAAATCACCTTCTCTTCTCATCCTGTTGTGAAGGACAGATCAGCAGGTCTTTTTTCCCCAATCGGAGGCTGTGAAAATATTTCACCGCCCACTGCGCTCCGTTGGGGGGGCGGCACTGAGAAAGGGAGGAGCACATAAACAGGAGTGAGGTTTCTAAAGAGTGGAGTGCGAATGGTACCAATTGCATCTACATACATCACTTAGTTTTTAAAATTAAACAACTTAAATCGTTATCTTTCTCTTCTAAGTCACTTAACTAACTTAGAGCATAGCTTTCCCACCAATTAGATTTATTTATTTTACAAATCATTGTTCAAATGTACGTTAAATCTGACTACCAGATAATAAGTAAAATACAAAATTAATAAAGAAATTGGGTAAAATATAATTTAAAATATTTTGCTAAAAATCAACAATTAATAACAATCTTAACTGTTTATAAAAATTAAATATATTAACTAAGGAATCGGATGGCACAGTGGTTAGCATGCCTTTTGTATGTTTTTCATAAATACAACAGTAGTACGAGGTGTCTCTGAGGCCTTTGAACTAGAAAGATGACTAAGATATCCATCCATTTTTAATGGTGGTGCAGTGATTAGCTTCGCTATCTTGCCGAGTTGATGCCCTAGGTTCAATTCCTGAGGTATTGTTTGTGTGGAGTTTGCATCTTCTTTCTGGGTTCATGTGGGTTTTCTCCAGGTAATCTAATTTCATCTTGCAGTTCAAAACATACTGGTTGGTTAATTGGCTTATGGGAATTCTGACCCAGGTTTAAGTCTGTTTGTGTCTGTTTGTCTGCTGTGTCATGGAGAGACACTATGTCCAGGGTGTATTCTGCCTTGCATCCGTTTCTTGCTGGGATAGACTCCACCTACTCTGTAAAGGATAAAGAGATTAGAAAATGGATGGAACTAAAGGCACTGTGTAACTACTGTATACACAGTGATAGAATCACACTATGAGATGGCTGGATCTCACTGAGGATAAATTATTTTATAGTGCTGGTTTAAGGAGTCAGCCTTTCCACTTCTCTGGATCTGATCAATCTAACTACCTATTTTCTGTGTTTTCCCTATCCTGCTTGATTTATGATTTTTCTGAAAATCTCCTTCTTGAAATGGGTCATTTATAAATACCTGTTTTAACTGTTAACATATTGCACCAACTCTGTGACAAAATATGCACTGAGCTCAACCTGACAGCTGCCGAGTCCGTAGTTCATCTTGTTACCAGCATTGAATAAAAAATCTTTAGATTTTTATACATATATCTTTATTTAGTGGGAAAATGTATTTTATGTGTTGCAAAAAAATTACTTGCTGTAACAAAATATATTTACAAATGCTTTCCTCTGGCTATCTACCTGAATGCCCAACATTTGAGAAGCCTTCCATGAAACCTTGTTTGCTATTAATTCATATAAGGGCTCTCTCCTATCAAACCTTCATAGTCTCACTAAAAAGAAATGCACCTGATTATTCAAGCCCCTAACTCTCTGCCAACTCTGCTTCAGGTTCACATGTTCTTTTGTAACACCTTTCTGTGATTTTTTGTATATCTAAGTTTTTGCAAGTGTTCCTGCATTCCTCTTCTGCATTGTCTGGTCATGGCTTTTTTTCTGTTTGGTTATTTCAAGGTAACACCTGCTCCAATTCTAAAACTATTTGCTCATGTGCGTTTTTTTAAACTGAATTTTAGTTTCAGTCTTAAAAAAGCTTAAGTTGCTCTCTTTTGTTTCTTGCCCTACAGATGTCTTTAAATGTGTAGTTCCCAGCATTTTTACATTGCTCTATTAAATGGTCAGGTTACTTGGACATAAAGTTTTCATTGCATTTGGCATACTGCACTACTCTGACATAATCTATTGGATGTAATGTACAACCCGGACATATAGCAGTTCTATTTATATTGAGTTTATTTTCATTTTTTTCCATTTTTATTGCGCTGTTGTTATGTAACTTTATTTTGTAACTTTTAATTTTGTGATCCCCCTGCCGAGCTTGAAAAGACATTTCACTGCCAGTAATTACTGCTACATGCTGTATTGTTGTGCATTTGATAAATATATTTTGATTAGATTTTTAAGCTGTTATTACTGATCACTGGATTATTGCACTTGACATTGCTTAATTCACCCCCTTTCATGAACATATATGACAACCAGAACTAGTGCTCTCTAGTGCGATCTTTTTGCAGCTGATATTTCACTGTTTAAACAATAAGAAATTAGATGGATCATAAATATAATCACTATATATAGTGATTATATATAAACACAAAGTAATTGCTCTCTGAAAATACTCTTTTTCTTGTTCATTTTGGGTGAAAACGGCTGTTTAATTCAAAGAAGGAAGTCCATGAAGTGAAACTCATCAGCAATGGTGAGGCTTTAGCAGAGAGAAAAAACTGAGTGAAACCTCAAATATTAATATTTGAAATAATAATTCAATAGAAATATTATGCCTTTTACTGACAGACAGAAAACGGCAAAATCCAGCACAAAACAAGAATACTTTTGCAAGGCACTCTATATGTCTAGATCTGATTTGCGTGGAACAGTGGAAGGCGGGAGGTGAGACTCGGCAGGGGGTGGGGGGGAGTGTAATATGAATGAGGCATATCGTTCAGGTTTCAAGAATTAAAAAATATTTTTTTAGAAAAGAAATAAAAAATAAACCTTTTTTTAGTTTACACAAGAGACAAAAGGTACCTTTTGAAAGGTCAGGTACTGCTTGCAAAGTAGCTGATTTTGACAAACAGCAAATTATTGCTTGAAGAATTTAAAATCTGTGCTGAAGCTTTATTTAATTGAACAAAAAGCCACTTTATACCTTACTTAGTCTGTTAAACAGAATTTGTCTTAAGCACAGTTCACACCCTTTTGTCTGTCGTGGAGTAGGAGCCTATTCTTGAGACATTTTTACTGTCGATAACTATGCTGGGAGAGCATGTAGATTCCAAAACACTCTGTGGCAGCAGAAGTGAGCAATTACCTGCTCGAATGTGTTCCCAATACTGTACAATTATCGCAACATTAGCAAACATTCCCGATACATAACCACCCGATGTACTCTACATTGTTCTATTTTCTACCGTGAAAGGAGAATACACACTATTTTTAATACTGTTGTTGTTGCTGGGCTTTGAGCTTTGAGTCACCTACTTACTTCTTTGACTAGCTTGCAGAGAAAGTCATTGCCCTGCTTTTTGTCTTTGTCACTTTGTCATAAAAGGTCAATGTAGAACATGTTATTTATTACTATATGTTTATTTTGGGGCTTTATATTCACATTTATAATTGTCTTTTCATCTTGGAATTTAACCTTTACAGTGATTCTTATGGCTATATTTTTTACATAACGGAATAGAAATAGATTGGATTAATAACTGGAGTAAGAAAAGATATTTCACACATACTTTGAAACCATACAGCTTTGGAACAGTGGGAGGTGAGAAGTGAGACTCGGGTTGGGGGGGCCGTATTTCGATTTTCCTGCGCAAATCGTATTCGCTACAATACTATAATGAGTCCCTGACGCATATCGTTCAAATTTCAGAGTTATAAAAAATAAACCTTTGGTGAGTTTGCACGAGAGACAAAAGGTACCTTTTGAGAAGTCGTGTAGTCCTTGCAAAGTAGCTGATTTTTACAAACAGCTAATTTTGCTTGAAGAATTTAAAATCTGTCTGTACTGTAGCTTTATTTAATTGAGCAGAAAGTCACTTTGCGGAAAATGTAGTTTTTATTTTACTGGGAGTGTGAACATTGAGTGAGCACAGGGGCTCACCGTGAGACTAACACAGCGAGATTACTGTGATGGATAGTTTTAGTAAATATGTTGACAAATGTCTGAATTTTTGCTTTCACGAGGCAAGATAAAATTGTATCCAGCTGTGAATCAGCTACGTGACCTTGCCCCTGTGAAATTGTGGGGAAAGAGGTTTAGTGGGCAGCATTACTTACAGTGTAGTGCCTATAGTTTTAATACACTGTACAGGATAACAGCATAAAGCAAGTATGTTTTTTTAATGTTGTAATCGTTGTCCTTGCAAATACATGTATTCAGTTTGCTTCTGTGTGTTAGCTGGTGGCCAAATGTTCGAGGTGAAAATTCTTCCACAAGGAGTGTACCTTTATAGCGGAGAAGACAGCACCAAACTTATTCGGCTCTGTATGTCGCTCAAGCCATTCCTCTTTGGCATTTTAGTCATAGAGGTGGGAAAATGCCTCCCACTCCCCCTCTTTCTTCCCTCTGTGTGCCTGATCTGTCCCCATTTGTAATCATTCTGTGTCCAAATCGCAGCAGTTGAGAGAGAGAGTAGGGAGAAACAGAACAGAAAAAGAGTGAACCCTGGTTTATTTTTTAATTATATTTTACCTTTTTTATTTTTGTATTTTAAATTTGTATTTTATTTATTTTTTATAGTAAGATTTAACATATGTTTGAACACAGTCTTGCAAATTAATGTTTTTACAAGATGTGGAAGTGCAACAATGTATCACAGTGCAAACTGTAATACTAATTATTTATTACTAATAGTTTATGCACCTGACACCTGACTTTATTTAGATGTATATAAAATATTGAAGTGTGACATAACATTGAAATACAATCAAATAGTCTGTGATACTTTTCTAAATTTATTTTAAAAAAATTAAAAGCAATTAAAATGTATTATCTTTCCATGTGTAATGTCATTAGAAAGTACAATAAGCCCCAGCTTTGTTTAATGATGGTTTAAAATATAAAACTAACTGGTGAGAATGTTTAATGATAATTAAAAGATTTCTAGTAAAAATAAATTATTTACATTCCATTATAAAGTTTTAAGGACAGAGATTCTCAGTGCCATAATTACTGCAAGCTGCAGAACGGTCTCCTTACGGTGTCACCTCTTCTCTGACTGAGCTCAGTAGGCGGTGCGCTATTTTCTCAGCCACCTGCTAATTTACTTCACAACATGGGAAAACAAGATTGTGATTGTACTTTATTTGTACAAAATGCGTGTTGTGTTTACAAAATTAAAGTATTTAAAACGTTTAATTAAAAAGTTAAAAAAAACTTACAGCTTACACAAAGATTCTAAGCAGATCACAAAGAAGAAAGAACACCCATTTTTCGTGGACTTCATGTTTTTAACTCAACCCATTTTTTTAATGATTTTAAAATCATGCAATGTCTGTTTTAGGCAACATCTTATTGTTTCTTTTTTATGATTTTCTTAAATTAAAATAATCAGTTATGCATCGTGCCACACAATATTATGTTACATTTTTTATGTTTTTGAGAGACTTCAGAAGGCTTCAACTGATGCATAAAAATACAACATAATGTCTTCTCACGTTATGGTAAGTCACTTGCACCTGGAATCCGCTTTCTTCAAACTAAGGTTTCTAAAAATGCAACCAGGTACTAGATATTGTTTAAATAAAAGCTGTTAATTTTTTCACAAATCTTTAAATCTGTAGGTTTCAGTCTCTGTGTCATTTGTTCACAAAGTTATTGACATCTGAAACATCATGTCTCATAAATAGGCATTTTAATTATTGAAGCTTATGGAAACCGAAGAAAAAAATGACTCAAGTATCTTGAAATTATTATTAAATTAATTCTGTTAATAATGACCAGACACATTATTATAGTTTAAGTAGTATTTTTAAAACCTCTTTGTTATTTTTGATTCTAATTACAATATATACGACTGGTTGAGGCGTCTGTTAAATTGCACCACTGATAAAGTGTTTTGAATTAAACCGGTTGAATTTCATTATTAATATAACTTAGCATTGAATATGTTTTAATATATAAAAAAACGGAAAAAAAATGTTAATATAGTGTACATAATATTTACTATTTTATTTTTTTAAGTCTTTGTTAGAAGAAAAACTTGTGCCCTAAGTAGTATTGAACTCAGATCACCTAGTGATTCTCATCAACTGGATAAAATGCATCGGAGTTTTTACAGACTTTGCTAGAGCGATGACAAACCGAAACAGCGATGTAGTTGCACGAGAGGTTGCTCCAAATATGAACTGCAACATCCTGCCATCAAGAAAATGCCTGACGATTTAAAATCTGTTAGACTCTGTTGTGAATTGTATTGGCTTGACCAATGAATTCACATCTGCTTTGCTCGACTAAACAGTCTCACCCCTTTCACTGAAATGGTGCCTTTTGATTGTTTATTTTTAATTGTTGTTGTTGTTCCTTTTGTCATTCTGTAAAGCGCTTTGAGAAGCCACATTTAAAGGTGCTATATCAAATAGAGTTTATGATCATAATATTTATTATATGTGTATGTGAGTGTGTGCGTGCAATTTGAGATTTTCTGCGATTCCTATGAGAAGATGACTTGTAGGTGCATAACTAATTTTGTCCAGTTTCCCAATACAGGGAGTTGGATATACTCTATACTGGTTATCTTAAAAAAAGAGATATTTAAATACCTGCATGTTATGACAAATATTCTGTAACCATGCTGTAGCCAAGGACCTTAATGAGTACTGTCTGTTATCCCTTCACAATGTTTTCCTTTTACAATGTTTGTAATATTATTATTATTGTATGGGCAATGCAAATGAGCTAATTTAAATGCTTTACTAAAGCAAAAGTCTAACTTTTATACAAGTTTATTTATATATATAATTTTTATATAAGTATACTATGCCTTTTATTTTTAAGATGAACGTTTTTTTAATTACATTTAAATTAAAGTATTAATGTCATCACATGACAGCTGGTGAGCAATAAAATACAATATGCTGCATTTTTAGTCAAATCGTCAATCATGATTCATTGTGATTCATTTTTTGTAACTTGTAACATGTTCACTGTGCAAAGTCTGTTAACTGAATAAAGCAATTATCTCATTAAGCATAGCCTTTATGAATAAAGAGTGTTGTGTCACAATATTAACAGAAGTGTTTTATATAACAAAAAATAAAAAATATGCTTAAGTACAGGGCCCTGGGAAATATAGCCAACAAGCTTACAACAAATATTTCCCTGCTGCTAACTGTAATTATATTTGCATTTATGAAAATCCTCCAGCTACTTAATCAAAAATCCTCTGAGATATTTGTTTCTGAAAATTGCTGAGAAAATATTATTTAATTAAAAATGAAATACTTCAGTATAATTCAAGAAACTCACTGAACTATTAAAAAAGGCAAATTGACTTTTACGTGTGCTGTTATCATCAGTAATCATTACTATCGGTACAAGACAGTTTAAGATTATTTTTTCCTCACTACTGCCACCGGCTGTAGAATACTATCTGCAAAATCTTAATGCTTAGACAGCAAAACAGTAAAATGTTTCAATTTCTATCTTACTTTTCCATTTGAATCACAAGTCCGGTTCAGTTGTAAGTTTCATTAACTGTTGGCCAGTACAATGGTGCAGTTGTTAGAATTGCTGCTTTATTTTTTTACTAAAAAAACATTTAAATTCTGCAAGTATCATGTGAAAAATCCTTTCTTACTGATAGTGCCTATCTTTTAAAATGGTTAACTAGTATTAAAATTGTTTTAATATAAAACAAATTGTTTACATTTACTTTAAAAAAGCTAAAGGTGTTAATTTTGGTAGGGAATATGCATCATGTGACAGTTAACAGTATAGTGTTGAGTGAATTTACTTTTTATTAGTTATTTGGAATCCATTGACAGAATAACAAGCGGTTTGCACAAACAGTTTGCTGATACAAACAGTATTTTATAAAACCAACAAATCAATAATACTTAAAACAATCTTGACACTATGGCTGATTCTTTACTTGAAAATTATCAAAAATATCTGGATTTAAAACAGGTACAACATATAAGGACTAAGCATTGATTCTCTCTCATCCTAGCAGTAATCCCGCATCAACGGGGTCCGCTTGTCAGCACCCCCGTCTCCATTTGGTGGTTTGAACCAAATCTTTGACCTGATGTTGCCATTAAATGCAATATTGGAATATTCCAATCGGCGCGTCGCTCCGCCTGCCGTCGGAGTGGGGTTGGGGGAGAACAAAGTAATGCAGCCAATTCATAGAACTGAACTTAGAGGGGGATTATTAGGAGACATAGGAAATTTGGCCAGGACGCCGGGGCATACACCCCTACTCTTTTCGAGAAACACCCTGGGATTTTTAATGACCACAGAGAGTCAGGACCTCGGTTTTACGTCTCATCCGAAAGACGGCACTTATTTACAGTATAGTGTCCCCGTCACTATACTGGGGCATTAGGACCCACATAGACCACAGGGTGAGCGCCCCCTGTTGGCCTCACTAACACCTCTTCCAGCAGCATACTTAGTTTTTTCCAGGAGGGCTCCCATCCAGGTACTGGCCAGACACACACCTACTTAGCTTCAGTGGGATGCCAATTGTAAGTTGCAGGGTGACATGGCTGTTGGCTAAGGGCTAAACATTGATTATAGCATTGTTAATATTTTTTTACTCATTAATCAGTGTCAAGGAGCCATGGTAGCTCAGATAGCAAGGGCCTCTAGCTTCCTAACTGGAAGGTCCTTGGTTTAATACCAGGTAGGGGCAAGTGATTTAGCTTGCTCTAATTGCTTCTAAATGGCTCCAAAATCCACTCAGCATCCTTTCCAAGTGAGTACTGGGGGCTAATCCTTCTAGGGGTAATAGGCCGGCCAGAGTGTGATACTGACCACATCACCTCCAACTTCAATGTCAGATGGTCAAAGAAAAATGATGGCCTTTGCCCCCTTTTCCCCTTTGTGGCCTGAAAAGGGATCTACCTAATCTGTGTCATATAACTAGTAAATATTCAGATACTCAAAGATAAGTAAATATCTTCACTTCTATTAATTAAATGATATCAAAATATGTACTGTATATGAGAAGGTAATTTTCGAGACTCATAATATTGAATATTGAAAAAGAGAGACATACAGATGTAGCCATTCAAAATGTGCGGTACAAACCCATACCACATGCAACTACCCACAAGCCACTGTGCTGTACCACAGTATGTTATTGGCTGGCCCAAAATGACCGACAGGGGCACTTGTGGTAATCTCTTTACTGTGCACGTTTTAATCTGCTTAGTATTGAATATTTATATGGAATTTTACAACTAAAGGAAAATTTTAGTAGCTGAGGATAAAAAGAAGTGGAGCATAACACATCTGATGATTATAAACAATATTAATTTAGGAAAATAAACATATTTTTACTGACAAAGGCTAAACTTTCAGCTTCGGTAACACGTACCTTTTATGGCCAACATTACATACGTTTGTAATGACAATATAGTGTCGATAATATTTATTGTCAGTAATAATATCTGTAGCAGTTTGAAATTATTCATTGTTATTTATAAATTACTTAGCTTCAAACATGTTGTGATATTTAGAAATATAAAAAATGTAATATAGTGTCCATAATATTTGCTATTTTAGTTTTTCAAATAAATGTTTATTTGTTAAAAGAAAACTGATGGCAGCCGTATAATACCACAGTTATGATAAATGTATATGGTATGACGCAATATGACGCGTTGTGATGCAACACGCCCACCGCGTTTTACCGCAGCATATCCCGCTCATTTTGAATGGCTGCATGTGTACAGGATGACATCAAAGCAATGTCCAATCCCATTTCTGATGGCCAAATGCCATTCCAAGTTCAGGTGCAGGGCTGGGGAAGAATTGAGAGAGAGAGAGTCCTACTGTAGCTTTGTACTTGCAGTTACTGTAGGTCTCCAGGGAACACCTACTTATTGACCTATAGACCTACTAGCATTGAGCTTAATTGAAGTTTTAAAGTTTGGACACAATGTTAAGGCAAGTCACTGGTGGGGAATTAGCAAATCCAAGAGAGAAGGCCAAATCCAACCACATTAACTCCAGTAATCAAACTGACTCATGGTAGAAAGCTAACTGGTCATAAGATCTCACTGATTGCAGAATAGTGGGCAGAATTCTGTTCCATGTAAGGCTCTCTATTAACTAAAATATTCAGAAAAACGTTTAAGTACTGGGGCTCAGACAAAAGTAGTGGCTCTCAGGTGATTTTGTTGTCAAGCGTTCTGATTAAGCAGAGGGAGCTAGAGAGAGTCACTGTATATTACCTGTTAACCTGGAAAATCAAGCTTAGTAATTGGTTGTGATGTCATCAGTGTAGTTCCTTAGTAGTTGGTTATCTTTTGGATGACTGACAGTGACCAGTAACTGAATTCAATTACTCCCATTAATGTGCTGTTTATCTGCTAGTTTCAAAATGTCAACTCACAATACAGTATAGTGTATATCATTTAAGTGTATAGTCCACAGGATTCCTTAAATCTGTCTCCTCAAGCTTTTCATAGAACATAAGAATTGAGTGAGCATTGATATGATAAATTAGGGGTCATTTCAGTTCTTGAGTCACTTCATTTTCAAAAGTCCCACTAAGATTTCTGTAATGCATATACTTAGCCAATTGGTCTCTGGCAAATAAGTCCCAGCAGAAGAAAAGAATTAAGATTATGTACCACCTAAAATATTTCAATGTCTCTTTAGGCAGCTGAAGGCTGTAGTAAAATTAAAATTCCAATCATCTTGATGTCCATGCCTTTACACTAGGGTCACATTCATTTATACAGTATATGCAGAAGCTGGTGTACAATTAATAATAGGTTATGCAAATAACACATTTAGTAACACATTTTCAGTCTTTTGATGACCAGTTGATGGCCACAGGAGCAGGCAACAGGAGCAGGATTGTGACCATTGGAAACTCCTTGTCATGTCCTGGCATAGCTCTTACTGTATTTCTGGGGAGGGAGCCCTAAACATACTCCCATCAGTCCTGGATTATTGGATTATTATTGGATAACTATTTTCTGAGGGATCACCTGACTGTGGATCAAAAATACACAATAGGTTTTTGTGATTACAATAACATGATAATTATCTGCTTAATGTGGTAGCTTCAATGTCATATAATTTGTCTCTTTTACTCTTATCATTTAGGTATAGATTAAGCCACCTAGAATATGCATCAAAATCCGTACCAGCACACTATCGATCATACAAACAGATAAAAAGGTGCCACTTGTGTTGTGTTAGATGTTACCAAATCAGTAACTTAATTTAATCTTTTTTTTCTTGGTCTAATGATCATATTTCTTCTAAATATAACATTTTATGTTATGTAAGCATATCATAATAAGCCTAGCTAATGTTTTAAAACGTAACATAACTGTACAGTTTTTTTAAAGGGGATTACATGCCATGAATGGAGCCTGGATCCATTAGATTGGATTAGACCATTATGTATGGTACTTCGAAGTACAGAACTATAACATCAGTGTAGTGCAAGCCAACTTATAAATTCACTTAAGAGGGAATCATGTAATTAAAGAAAATTGTGGTAGCTAAAAATTACAATAACAGAAGTATAATAAAGTTTCTGAACATTATTAAGGATATCAATTTAGTAATATGTTTCTATATAGCGGGTAGTGGTAGCTGAATATAAAAAACAACTAAGGTACAAATGCACCTATACCTCACAGCAACATGTAATTGTATAGTTTAATAAGCATTTATCAATAGAGACATTTTAACTTTGGCTGAATTCAATTACTCCAATTAATGCACTGTTTATCTGCTAGTTTCAAAATGTCAACATACAATACAGTATAGAGTACAGATGCAGCCATTCAAAACAAGCGGGCGATACCGCATTATTTTGCGGTGCGCTTTACGCGGTCTACCGCGAGTTACCGTAAATTCTCCTATAATACCGCAATTAAAATAATAGTATCAGGAATTTCCGCAAGGTGGAGCTAATAAAGCTCAACCTCTCATGTTTGAGCTGTCGCCATCAAAGTCTTTAACGAAGATATTACTAATAGTATTAATAAAGAATGACCTTGGACAAGCTGTAAACAAAGTATTGCCCTGGTCCACATTCTTTTTTTCATTGACTGTCTTTGTAAAAGTAACACCACAGCATTTCGCAATCACACATTTGTTTCCAATCATGCAAAGTACAGTAATTTTTGAGAATCGATTCACCATGCCTTTCACATGCTCATAAAAGAGATTGATTTAGGAACATAAACATATTACAGTATTCAAATTGTAATGTATACAGTATGTATATGTATATTTAATGTCTTAACTGTGCCCGTTTAAGTATTGAATATTTATATGGAATTTTACCACTGAAGGGAAATCTTAATACCTGAGCATAAAAAGAATAGGAGCATACTGTAACGCATGTGAAGGCCATAAACGATATTAATTTTGGAACTTGGAATATTGGAATTTTTTAAACATACAGTATATGGAAGAAAACATACACACCAGTATTCCATTTCTCCCTAAACATTAAGCATCGAAGTCTTTAACTAACGTGATACTGGAGTCAACAAGCAAACTTTTAGAATTTGATTAAAAGGGAATATAATATGGAATCGCGTATCTAAACAAATTAATAATGATATAATTATATTCATGTACCGCAACACAAGAATAGTACACGCTGTACATTGTCTGTTGATAATGTTTCTGTAGTGCTTTTTCAGCACTCTCCATGTGATCTTGCTGGTGGTGCTGTGGGTTAGGTTCCTGACTCCCACCTCACGCGGTCTGTGATCGAATCCCACTGGAGCAATGAATTTTTTCTAACAAACATTTCTTTGAAAAAATGAAACGTTTCCTGAGTCAGAGATTAATTAAAACCTCAATCGCACCAAACAAATTTATATTTCTAAATATCACAACATGATCGAATTTAAGTCATTTTAATAACAATGAATAGTCACCTATGCATTACAATAAAAACATTTATATTGATTTAAATCGCGTTTAAATCGCCTTCATTTAAAACCCATAAAGCTGATACTGTTTAGACTTTTTATTATTTAAAACTGTATTACAGCAGCACAATGCACAATCCAACGTAAATCGCTATCTTTGTCTTCTGTGTAATAATGTTTACCTCTCTGTCCAGCAAATTAACAATAGTAATAATAATGAACTTTATTGTATATGGCACCTTTAAAGGTGGCTCCTCAAAGCGCTTTACAGGTTAAAAACAATAACAACAATACTGTTAGGCTGGGCAAATGATTTTTTATTTTAAGAAATACAAAATGAGATATAATGATGTGTTCCGGCTTAGACATTAACGAAGAGCATAACACGTGGGCGGCGTAGAGGTCGGCTCTGGCTTTCCCATCTACTGTATACACTGCAAGTACAACCCCCATCTCTGCAGGAGTGCTGGCTGCGACGAATTAAACCGGTTTCACAGGTATTTTCAAAGTAGAAGGTGGCGAGATTTCCAGCAAAAGACACCTCCCCCCCCTCAAAAGCCCAGTAAGTACAGTACTTACTAGTTAAGAAAGCTAGGCTCCTCAATGAAATCACTTTAACATGCTAATGCATGTTGGTGTAACAGTCCGGGCGTGGCAAGCTTCTAATTTCAACCCGACTACGGCCAAAGGAACCCTTCTTTCATTGGAAGACAATGAACATATTTTAGCCCTGAATGAATTAATAGCAAACATGGTTTACATAAAATACATTTTTCCAAGAAAGTTTAGCCTTTGTCACTAATGAAAGCACTAAATAAAGACATAAATATAGAAATCTTAAGATTTTTAAAATACATGACTTTGCTCAAATTTATTTGAAAATAAAAACGATTACAAACGCCGGGGGAGAGAGAGAACAGGGGAGGGATGTTGGTTTTGCATAAGGGGCGGGGCTTATGCAATGAGGTCTGTTTGGGAATGTGGAGTTACATGTTCTGGCTGTTTGTGAATTATCGTTGTTGAGTATGGAGTGTTGAGGTATTGATTTTGTGTAATGCTTTATGTTGAAAATTGAGGTGGATTTTGTTTATGATAAAGAGGATAAACTGGGATGGGAGGAGGGTTTAGTTTTGCATAAGGGGCGGGATTATGATAATTGCAGGAAATTTGCAAGAGTATAATGGTTTGATATATTTGATTTTGTATTGTGGTTGTTATCTATGTTTTTGGTTTATATGGTTGTTTTTGTTGGTTGGTTGTTATTACGGTTATTAATAATACGATCTATAGTTGAAATCTGAGCCTAAATAAAAAGAAAAAGCAAGTGATTAGGTTTATGAGCAATCTAATTACTTATTCGTTAAAAACGCTATATAAAATAAAAGTTTATTATTAATTTGCTGGACAGAGCAGTGAACATTATTATGCATAAGACAAAGATAACGATCCTGATCAGTTTAGAAATCTGTGTACCCTGTAAGGTTTTTACTTAAACTTTTAAAATACACGTTTCGAATAGAAAGAAATCCTCTTCCTGGTACAGTACTGTATGTATAGCAAACCAGCACGTCTTTTTTCTCCAATCAGAGGGGTGTCAGATGGTGTCAGCCAATCACCATTCTGAAGCCCTACCATAATCTCTGGTATGGGGAGACCCCAGAATTCTGTCCCTTAGTTTAGACAGATGATAAATACTTTTATTGATCCCGTGAGGGAAACAAAGTAAATCATTTTCATTTAAGGAAATTACTAAAGCGCTCGGTTAAAAGCAAAGGAGATTGTCTGTTATAGTGGACATAAAAACAAGAGTTCGCTGGCATTATATCCTAGAAGACTCCCGGCGCCAGACCGGGAGAATGCCTGCAGCGTAAAAGAAAATGCCCGATGAACTGGGGATTGGACAGTTTTCCTAGTGCTTGTACAATCGATGGAAATGTTCAAATAAATGTGCAAAAGAAATAAACAAAATAATCATTTATTTCTTTATCATATTGGCTAGCTAATGTCCTCTCTTTGCTAGTTAGTGGCTGTGTTTCTGCGTTGGGTAGCAATGGGTGACTGTTCTCAGGCGGAAGATGTAAACAGCTTAATTTTTGTGTTAAATCATTTTTTAAAATTAAAATTCATTCTATACAGCAATCGCATATTTGGGTACCGTTTCATAAAACTTTCATGCTTAAAATGTTTAGGGAGAAAATGGAAGACTGGTGTGTATTTTTTCTTTAAACTATCAAGACCGGCCATACATAGTACAGTTTATGTACATACAGTAATGTTTATGTTCCTAAATGAATATCATTTATGACCTTCAGATGCGTTATGCTCCTCTTCTTTTTATGCTCAGCTACTAAAATTTCCCTTTAGTGGTAAAATTCCATATAAATATTCAAAACTAAGTGGATTAAAATGTGCACAAGTAAAGACATTAAATGATTAAATCTTTTCACTACCAACCAATGCACCACGAGTGCCCCTGTCAGTCATTTTGGCCAGCCAATCACTTACCGCGGTGCCCTCCGGTGCCCTGTGGTGGGTTGTGGGTAGGTTACTGTACCGCGGGTTTGTACCGCGCATTTTGAATGGCTGCATCTGTAGCTATCAAGTGGTATTAAATAAATAAAGCTTTTTTGGATAGATTACACTTTTATAAAATGTATTTAAAAAATAAAAACGATAACAATCTAATTTTCCACATTTGATCCCAAGATCCCAAGAAAAATATATCTAAATGGGGATAAGGCTATACTGAAAGTTTATTAAGATACTTAGAAGACAAAGATAAGGATTAATGTTGCATTTGTCAGATTGTGAATCAATAAACACATTTAAAAGGTTATTAATAATATCTTCTGTGTCGCATTAACATTGGAATGTTCTTCCAAGTGTAAAAAGAGGCAATACGCAACGTGTCTCCTTCATACATTTTCAGTTTACAGACCGTACAAATGCAGTGGTGTTACTTTTTCTCAATGAAAAAATAAAGTATTTCCATTTACAAAGATGGTTACAAAGAATGTGGACCAGAGTAATACTTTGAGTTTACAGCTTGTCCAAGGCCATTCATTATTAATACTATTAGTAATATCTTCTTTGATGCATAAGATATTTCTGCATAATTAAAATATTTATGATAAAGGTGGTAGGTTGTGTACTTTTGTCCAACTGAGCAATCTTGCTTTTTAAAATCACCAACCTTTTAATGTATAATGATTAACATGCTGTAATACACAATTTTAATTTAAAAGTCTAAAGAGTATACAACTTAAATTTTTAATTGAATAAGATTGTCCCTCAGCAGTGATCGGGGTTCAAAACCGGGTGTTTTCTGGCAACAGCTCAAATGCTATACAGGAGAGGTTAAGCTTTATTAGCTCCACCTGGAGGTGGATTCTATTATCTTACTGCAGTATTATACGGTATGACGCGATATGACGTGTTACCACCCGCTCGTTTTTAATGGCTGCATCTATATGTCCTTTCCAAGAATGTAAAAAGCACAGCTGTCTGATTCCTTTTTTTTCTTTTCTTAGAAATGTAATTGCCATCTTCATTTTCCCAATTTTATATTGGGAATTGGGAATATAAGGATGCGAAAGCCTTCATTGACATCTACTGTATGATGCTCCAATCCCAAGTTCCAAGGTCAGCTGCAGACAGACGTCTATCATGAATGGCCAAAAAGTTTGTGACACTTTTTATGTAACTGTACAATATAGCTCTAAAATTAAGCTAGGCATACAGATGTCTAATACAAGTCTCTCTACAATTTGACTAGATGTGAGGGAATCAGATACTAGTCATTTATTGGCAAGATATGTTAATTCATATATACAGTATTAGAGCATTACATACAGTATGATATCATTGACTCTGTACTGTCTGGGCGACTGCCATGGCTGCCTTCTGTTGCCACTGGGTGGCTTCTTGAGTTATTGAATTATGATTGTTCTTTTTTACCATATTGATGCAACCTAATGAGTTCTTACTGACCCATAACATATTGACCTTCATTTACATCCTTGTGAAAGATTGTTTGGGATCTGGTGGAGTATACTGTTAATCTGTCCCAGTTCATATTTGATGTAACTGCAAAACTTCACAGTTTAGGAAAGTGGATGCCTACAGACAGTTAGGTCCTCTTAAGCAACATGACTTAAAATTATTTTTTTTTTATCTTTCCCTCACTGGTTCCTTTATTTTCCAGAATTATTTGATATAGTGGAACAAGCGCAGCTGAATCTAAAATTAGACATTCTTCCTTCCTTCTCCATGCTTGTAATATAGCTTGCCCCTGCCTCCTTATGTGGTACACCTGAAATAACTATTCCATTTGCATTCTCAAATAGATCTAAATGCAATTTTTGACAGTTACATGTGTGTAAAGACAAGTGCACAATGTTACATGTGGGTAGTAAAATCATAAACTATAAGTATACTATAAAAGGCAACACAAAAGCCTGCAGAACCTTCCTATAATAACAACTTGGATTTCTGTGTTGACATAAGATTTTTGTTTTCTAGAATGTGAGGAGAAAAGTTTAAAAAGGCAATACAGCGTAGCATGATTAAGGCTAATACTGTAATGTACAAAGATAGAAATTTTACTGCCCTTTTAATTTACAGAAAAAGCTACTCCCAAACTGAACTGGTAACTTAAAAATAAAAGGAGGATAGGGAGGTCTTTTCACTACCTTCCTTTAGTGTCCCTCTATCACTGTGGACACCTGATGCTTCCCTCTGTCCCCCCTGAAGATATAACAGCCCTATCCACAGTGTGTCTCCCTGCCAAATATTGTGTGTGGAAATGTGGACCACTACAATAGGATATATAGTTAGAAGGGTATAATTTAAACTAAAGAATGCTATTTAAAAATTATAATGGATTAGTAAGACTTCATTTTTAGATTTTGGTCACCAATTTACCCAAAATGTTTGTGTACTCTGGTTTCAGTCCTTAGAGTTCATGTCTTAGGTTGGCAGACTAAAAGAACTGGATTTTGATCTCAAACAGAGAAAACTACAATACCATAATTACAGTTTTTAAAATTCTCAAGAAATCTGGCATCGTCAACCCAATTAACTTCATATTATCAACAATGAAAAATGAACCAAAGTTCAGATCCTGAAATTTTAGGAACTTTCCTTTAAAACTGAGAATAGCAGGCTATGTTTTAATCTAAGGGTGCACGGAGAAAGCTAGAGAGCTACGTTGTCAAGAAACACAGCTTAATTTCTTTCACGAGGTGGTGGGATAAAAACCTAAAACCAATTGGCTACCAGCAAACAATCAATCAAGATGGCACTTCCTCTCTTTTTTATCTTTTTTTAAGTCTTTATATTTAAATTTATTTTATTATTTTTTTAATACTGATAGCTTTCATTATATTTCAAATGAATTGCTTCACACTTGACATTAATGTGAAACATATTACTGTATGCAAAATTGTAATACAGTATTACAATCTTGGGATCAAACGTGGAAAATTAGGGGAAGCGTGATTTCAGCATTGTACTGTATATGCAGTTTTCTTTTTATGGAAACTTCTGAATTAATGCATTTGAGTGGTTCAGTAATTTCCTGTATCCTGAAATGACATTAGTCTTAATTCATTTGACATTAATATTAAACTTTTGAAAATACTTTTGTCCATTAAAAATGCTGTGTCTAACTTCAGCATGAACTAGGCTTGGGTGACAATGCAATCCATCAACAGAAGGAGGCACAGGGAGGTAGACTGTTGGTTTAATTAGTTGAATGGAGCTTTACACACATGCATAATCCTCATAATTTATGCACCTTATGTATTCTAAAAAGTTAAATCCAGATCTCAGACCCACATATCTGGATACTAATATGAAGGTTTTATATGGTTTGTATTTTAATTTACAGATGCAGCCATTCAAAACGCATGGGGTACGCCACGGTACAACGGTACTGAAGATATTACTAATAGTATTAATAATGAATGACCTTGGACAAGCTGTAAACTCAAAGTATTACGCTGGTCCACATTCTTTGTATCCGTCATTTTAAACGAAAATACTTTATTTTTTCATTGACAAAAACTAGCACCACAGCATTTCGTTGATCTATCTAACTAACAAGGGCAGGACATTAGCTAGCCAATATGATAAAGGAATAAATAACTTTTTTTGTTTATTTCTTTAGCACATTTATTTGAACATTTCCATCGATTGTACAACTATAACAGACAATCTCCTTTGCTTTTAACCGAGTGTCTAACCCCTCTGATTGGAGAAAAAAGATGTGCTGGTTTGCTATACATACTGTACCAGGAAGATGATTTCTTTCTATTCGAAACGTGTATTTTAAAAGTTTAAGAAGTAAAACCCTTACAGCGTACACAGATTTCTAAACTGATCAAGATCATTATCTTTGTCTTATCCATAATAATGTTCACTGCTCTGTCCAGCAAATTGATAATAAATTAATAATAAACTTTATTTAGCGTTTTAAATGAATAAGTAATTAGATTGCTCATAAACCGAATCACTTTTTCTACATAAACACAGCGTGATTGCTCTCCGAAAATGCTTTTTCTTTCTATTTAGGCTCAGATTTCAACTAAAGATCGTATTATTATAAACTTTCTTGGAAAAATGTATTTTATGTAAACCATGTTTGCTATTAATTCATTTAGGGCTAGAATATGTTCATTGTCTTCCAATCGAGTCGAGTTGACATTAGAAGCTTGCCACGCCCAGACTGTTACACCAACGCATTAGTATGTTAAAGTGATTTCATTGAGGAGCCTAGCTTTCTAAGTAAGTACTGAACTTCTTTGGCTTTGTAGGGGGGAGGTGTCTTTCGCTGGAAATCACACCCCCTTCTACTTTGAAAATACCTGTGAAACCGGTTTAATTCGTCACAGCCAGCACTCCCGCAGAGAGGGGAGTTGTACTTGTTAATGTCTTAGCCGGAACACATCATTATATCACATTTTGTATTTCTATAAAAAAATCGTTTGCCCAGCCTAACACTATTGTTGTTTTTGTTTTTATCCTGTAAAGCGCTTTGAGGAGCACATCTTTCTCACCACTTAGATTACTTTTTGATACCATCCTTACACAAAGCAGAAACCTCTTGTATTTTCCGATGACATACAAGTGGAAAGATTACAGATTTTAATTGTCTTTTTTCTGAACCAGGGAAAATCTGATCATGTTTCTCTATAACAATAATAAAAAACTTTATTTTACATATCATATTAAAAGTGGCATCTCAAAGCAATACAGTAGATGTAAACCACAGATTACAAAGTAAATACCCAGACAAACGCAAACACGTTTTTAATAAAATCCTTTTATTCATTCAGCAGAGAGAGAGCATAAAACCTGGGCGTAACAGCTGTTCCTTTTTCTGATCACTCGCTCTCTGAATAAACGTCTCACCTGTCCTGTTCTTTGTTTTCCTAATTTGCTGATTATGCCTTCTGCGATCCACTCCTGCCCTCACACCTAAAGAAGACTATTTTAAATTTCTTTGCACGGTCCATTGTGCAATTAACCCTTTGTAGCGGCAATGCTTGTTAATAAGACAGAATTAAGCGTTGGTGTGCTTTCCTAAATGAGGCCCCATCTCACCCTCCATCTTTGTGGTGCAGCCACAGAGAAAGTATTCATACAGGCTGATTTAAGATGTTTTCTTTTAATAAGGGACAGCTCCCAAATGGGGATGCACTTAGCTAACCCTGGCTATCATGATCAATGGTCATCCATTGGCGCCTATCTGTCTAGGGAGTGCCGAACGGACATCTGGACTGCATTCCTAAGTGTCAAGAGTAAGTGACTCATATCTCACCTTGATCAACCAATCAGGGACTGGCAGGGTGTGGTGATACCACGTGGGTCTCCAATGCCCGCCAAACTCTCAACCAATCAGCACACATCTGTGTCTTGGTCAAAAAGGGAGCGCAAGCTCAGATTGGGGCTCTCCTTGGCCATTTTCACGCATCCTCAGAGACAGTCACGTGACAACTGCTGTTGACTGCAAAGGCACTTGGATTTTGTTCTAAGCGCGAGGCCGAGGATCCCGTACGTACTCAGAATTCTACCAACGTGAATGCTCCGCTTGATCAACGGCAGCCTACAGTTGGACCCTCGTCGACAACCTGAATAGTTTATTCAGAAGCAGCGCTAGACCGGGAACGAACCATCTTCTTCCCGGGCAAAAGAGTGACTTATGAGGACTCGCGGTCACACTCTGTGCGTAGAGACTTTCTACTAGCCAGCCAGGCTAGTAGCCGCAGTCAGATTACTGCTACATGTATGTCTTTTGACAAAACAAGGCTCACCAGATAATGTGAATCGAAACCTGTTTTTCTAGCTTTTAAAGTCGTGCGATGTGTAAGCGGGAACACATCATTATATCTTACATATGAAAAATATATAAACAAACACAAACGAGTTTTTAATAAGATGCTTTTATTCGCTCATAATCCGACAATTTCAGGAAGACTAATGGAGGTCTGGCTTTTTTTCTGGAAAACCATAACTCTGGTCTTGTCCAGATTGACTGTCAGCGCTCAGGTCTGACAGTGCTGCTCCAGCAGTGCCAGGTTCTGCCGCAGCTTCTGTTCTGTGGGAGACAGCAGGACCAGGTCGTCTGCAAGAGCAGGAACTCAATTTCTGTAATTAATGCAGATCAGTAAATCAAGGGACAAAACAATTATTGCGCCCCGGCTCCTCAATGGGCTTTGACGTGCTAATGCGTTGGTTTAACAGTCCGGGTGTGGCAATGTTTTTTATTATTGTTAAAGAAAAACATGATCAGATTTTCCCCGGTTCAGAAAAAAATGAGAGAGGTGAAACAGCCCTACACAGCCCTGTTGCAGTACACGAATATAATTATATCTTATTAATTTCTTTAGATACGTGATTCTTTTAATACAGTCTTTGCTGTGCTCTAGAGGATCCTTGTAATATTTCGAGCTCTGTTGAATGATAATTGTCACAGTTTAAATAATTTTCGTAGTTAGAAATTATGGAACGCTCTGTTAAAAGCAAGAGAGTTTTTATGTCTGTTGCAGTTCTTTTGCAACATGAATATAATTATGTCATTATTCATTTCTTTAGATACGCAATTCCATATTATATTCCCTTTTAATCAAATTCTAAAGTATGCTTGTTGACTCCAGTATCACGTTAGTTAAAGACTTCGATGCTTAAAATGTTTAGGGAGAAATGGAATACTGGTGTGTATGTTTTCTTTAAAGTACCGAGACCAGCCATATACTGTATGTTTAAGTTCCAAAATTAATATCGTTTATGGCCTTTACACGCGTTGCAGTATGCTCCTATTCTTTTTATGCTCAGGTACTAAGATTTCCCTTCAGTGGTAAAATTCCATATAAATATTCAATACTTAAACGGGCACAGTTAAGACATTAAATATACATATACATACTGTATACAGTACAGTTTGCATATGGTAATATGTTTATGTTCCTAAATCAGTCTCTTTTATGAGCATGTGAAAGGCATGGTGAATCGATTCTCAAAAATTACTGTACTTTGCATGATTGGAAACAAATGTGTGATTGCGAAATGCTGTGGTGTTACTTTTACAAAGACAGTCAATGAAAAAAAGAATGTGGACCAGAACAATACTTTGAGTTTATAGCTTGTCCAAGGTCATTCATTATTAATACTATTAGTAATATCTTCGTTAAAGACTTTGATGGCGACAGCTCAAACATGAGAGGTTGAGCTTTATTAGCTCCACCTTGCGGAAATTCCCGATACTATTATTTTGCTTGCAGTATTATAGGAGAATTTACGGTAACTAGCGGTATTTACCGGTAACTCGCGGTAGACTGCGTAAAGCAGGAAAATAATGTGGTATCGCCTGCGCATTTAGAATGGCTGCATCTGTAGCATTACTGTATTTCACTTTCTTTGTAAACACGTTTTAACACCCAAATCGCAGGTGGATTCTGTTTTTTGTTATGGTCTGTAGCTCAAATCCTACTTAACTAAAAATTAGACACAAGAAGAGTATTATTGGACAATGTTGTGAGGCTCTGGCAGAATTTCTCTGTAAACTGAAGGGTTAAAGAGGAGACACGTTGTGTATCACCTCTTTTTACACTTGTAAAAAAAACAGTCCAATGTTAATGCGACACGGAAGATATTCTTAAAAATTGTTGTGCTTTCGGGCTCGTGGTTTATTGGTCGTTAGTGAAAATATTTAATCATTTAATCTCTTTACTGTGCACATTTTAATCCACTTAGTATTGAATATTTTTATGGAATTTTACCACTAAAGGGAAATTTTAGTCGCTGAGCATAAAAAGCAGAGGAGCATAACGCATCTGAAGGTTATAAACAATATTAATTTAGAAACATAAACATATTATGTAAACTGTATTTTGCTGGGATTGGTATTTTAAAGAAAAAATACACACCAATATTCCATTTCTCTCTAAACATTATAAGCATCAAAGTCTTAATGTGGTTATTTCGAAACGTTTTAACATGGTCCTTCTGACCATATTACTATATGTGTGTTGCTGTTTCAGTACACATCATATGACTTGCCCTGGTGGCGTGATGGCTTAAGTGACTGATTTCCAGTATAAGCGTGAGGTTGGGTGTTCAAATCCAGCAATCGTTTGAGTTGAATGAGTTTTCTTTTAACAAATAAACATTTCTTTGAAAAACTAAAATAGCAAATTTTATGGACACATTAGTATATTGACATTTTTTATATTTCAAAATATCACAACATGTTCGTACTGTATGTACACAGCAGTACCGCAGGTTGTACTCTAGGACGCAAATCCACGTGAGCCCGAAAGCCCTACTTTAATGTGCATTCGCCTGGTGCAGTGTGGGTTTCATCACTCTCTGCGGGAGTGCTGGCTGTGCCGAATTAAACCGGTTTCACAGGTATTTTCAAAGTAGAAGGGGGCGAGTCTTCCAGCGAAAGACACCTCCCTCCACGGACAACTGTTTTCTTAGAAAAACAGATTCACAGCGCGAAGCTGTGTCAGTCTTCTGTGTAAAAAAAATCGGTTTGAACACCATTGGTGCTGTTTATAATAAGCTGCTGAGTAAAAGCATAGGAATCTTCCTGCTGTCAGCAGTATTGTGTGTATAAAATTAAAAAAGACTTGTAGCTTACTCAAACATTCTAAGATGATCACGAGGAAGTGTATTGCATGTCTAATGGTCTAACAAAAATTACAGTATGCTTAAGAGTTGTTAAACCGGTTTTTATTTTTCGGCACAGACAACTTTGCCGGCTAGAGCGCCACAATTCACACTCAACAACATCACAGATCACAGATCAGTCCCAGTGTATGAGATATTGCTGTTTGATCTTTGATCTGAGCTTTAATAGAGAGCTTATCTCTATTAATTTAACTATCGAGTGGTATTAAATGCAACTTTTTTGTATAAATGACACTTTTCTAAAATTTATTTAAAAAATAAAAACGATTACTCTAATCTTTCCACGTTTGATCCCATGAGGAAGTAGTATGCGCTCCTGCTTTGTTTAACGATGGTATGAAAAATAAATCTAAATAGTGAGAAAGCTATGCTTAAAGTGAATTACGGGACTTAGCATCCGAAGGTAATGATTTACATTGCGTTGTCAGATTGTGAACCAATAAATGCATTTTAAAGACCACGAGTTGTGAAAATGTTCACAGCTTGCACATAAAACTATCAGTGAGCTAATTCTCTTTTTTTAAAACTCATGTATACATGTTGTGATATTTAGAAATTTAGAAATAATGCCACCTCGCCGCGGACCTGGAGGGGATGGCCTCCAAGGCGTTGCCGGATGTACTGGCTCTGGCTGAGCAGGCTGATGCCGTATTCGAGGAGACCGGTGGGCACCAACGGAGGGGTGAAACAGGTTTCGAAAGTTAATAAACACTTTTTATGCGCGAAACACAGGTGATTTTTCTTCCTCCTGATCATCTTAGAAATCTGTGTACGATGTAAGGCTTTTACTTCTTAATTAAACATTTAAAATACACGTTTCGAATAGAAAAAATCATATTCTGTTGTCTTCCTGGGATGTAGAACAGATCAGCAGGTCTTTTTTCGCCAGTCAGAGGGGTGTAAAAGAACAGTTTTTCAGTGCTTGTACAATCGATGGAAATGTTCAAAGAAATAAACAAAAAAAGTCGCTAAAGAAATAAACAAAAAAAATCATTTATACCTTTATCATATTGGCTAGCTAATGTCCTCTCTTTGCTAGTTACTTGTGGCTGTGTTTCTGCATTGCATAGCAACGAGGGACTATATTCTCAGGCGGAGGAACGTAAACAGCTTAATTTTCTTGTTAAATATTTTTTTTAATTAAAATTCATTCTATACAGCAATCACATATTTGGGGACCATTTCATGAAACTTTGATGCTTAAAATGTTTAGGGAGAAATGGAAGACTGGTGTGTATTTTTTCTTTAAACTACCAGTTTAAAGACCAGCCATATACAGTACAGTTTACATACAGTAACATATTAATGTTCCTAAATTAATATCGTTTATGACCTTCAGACGCATTATGCTCCTCTTCTTTTTATGCTCAGCTACTAAAATTTCCCTTTAGTTGTAAAATTCTATATAAATTGTACAAATTTTACAATACTAAGCAGATTAAAATGTGCACAGTAAAGACATTAAATAATTAAGTCTTTCCATGACCGACCAACCCACCACGAGTGCCCCTGTCTGTCATTTTGGCCAGTCAATCACTTACCGCTGTATGACGCGTTATGATATGCTATGACGTAGGGAAATGCCCGCGGCACTTTGAATGGCTGCATCTGTAGATCACTTCATTTTAATTTGTGTTTTCTTTTGTAAGTCAGAAAGAGAGGTAAAATCATCTTTATATTTATATTGAGAAAAGGTTCTAAAAAAAGCAATATGCAGGAAAGAAGCAGCTAAACTACCTAGACCATTATGAAGAATTTAGCAATTAAAGTCTTTTTTAGTTTTTGCTCTAGTATATTTTGCATGTGGCACTATTCAGCTTCACTGACAAACTGGGCAGAATTAATTTATATTTTGAATTATACAGCTGATTTATTAACAGAAATATGAATCCATTCCTTAGATTGTTAAAAGCTGGGCAGAAAATTGAGTTCCATGTCATACAACATTGCCTTCATTGCAATCTCAGCTGACTTTGAACATCCTTGAAAATTAGATGATATGGGTGGAAATATTTCTATATCTTGCAGAATAGATGTGGGGGGTACTATTATTATGGTCAGTAAGTATATTTGTGGAGATAGGCAGTTTTGAAGTGCTTTCACTTATTGTTTGAATGGAAGCTTTAACTTTTTGTTGTCATGTTCAATACAGATAGAACATTTTCATTCTATTGTCTTGGCACATACATCAATATTAACAGATATTAATAGCTGAAACCAGATTATAACACTTTTTAACATTATTTAATGCTATATACACTTGTTCATAAGTCTAGTTAGCAGAGTTTACCTTGGCTGTATACCGGAAAGCAGGTACTGTATATGATTCTCTGTCACATTTACTGTAAGTGTGCACCCTCAGAGTTTTTCTCTTTGAAATATATTTAGGTTAAATAAAAATATAGAGAAAATGTCATTTTCAACAAATGAAATCCATACTTTTTCTTAAGAGGAAATAGTAGATTTCAGGTTTTTGTTATATTTAGGTTTATCTCTGACTCCTGCTATCTCACATACACCACTCACTTGCAAACAGGTTTATTGACATGCAGGGTACATTAAACAAGTACACAAAGTCAATGTATTGATACTGTTATTTTGTATTTTGCCACTCCTTATATGTGGTAACTAAGTTTTAAAGATCCTGTGACCTTTCCCACATTGAGAGAGAAATCTTGGTTTTGTTTTAAAATCTTTAGTGTTGAAGTTCTTTAAGCTGGTTACAATAAGTGTCATATTTAAGGAAATAATAAAAAAGCAATTTTATTGTGCAACAAAAACGTCAGTGACCATAATTGCATCCAAAAATGTGATTTGCTATATGTGATACTTCACACACCCTGTCTTGCATCTGTTTTTTTGCCAGAATACGCTCTGGCTCACTCACAACCATGAATTCCAAGAGGTTATTAAAAAATGGATGAATGGATACAACACACTACACTTTAATGTTTGCTTATTTAAAAACTTGGAGATCATACAGAATGACAAGGTGGAGACTTGTCTTTTCCTTCTTTTCAAAATATGATGGTTTTCTGTCAGTCTTGCATACCTGAAAATGTTCAGCACAAAAAGTGATAGAAATGCAGAGGTGGAACTTCTGAAAGTCCAGAAAAGGAAATAACTAACTTTTTCAGGGAAAAATAAGGCCTAGTGTTTAAAAAAACATTTTAATAGTACTCTGCATTCATTAGTATATTGAATATGCAGCTTTAGTTATTGAAATGAACTTGAAAGAGATTAAACATTTTATAGAGCGTATATAAGTAGAAAGGAAAAGAAAAGCAGAGACTATCTCTGGTAGTGTCTGATCTTGTGATCAATGGCTGCAAAACCTGTTGGCATGTGTCTGAAGTATAACACACAGTTCTAATAAGCACTGTGGTGTGTTTCCCTTCATGTCTTGCCTTTGAAGTACAGAGGCTGCCATGTACTTTGTACTAGACCTGTAGCTGTTTAAAAAGAAAATCACTGAAAGAACACTGTAATAACAAGTACAACATCACTACATGATATGACAGCATTAAACCCTGAATTATATACCTTGCTGTTGCTGTTTATAAATTCATGAGTTCACTTTCAAGATGATTTGTGGCATATCTTTACATTGCATTCTGTTCTGGTATAATGACAGCTAGAGCTGCAAACAGGTGCTTTAATAATATAGATAGAATTTACATTTCCTGTCTTGTCTCACAGGCTAGATATAAATGCAGCACTTTGTTTAATCATTATTTGCTGTATAATACATTTTGTGAATTACCTTATAGATTAGTGTTCCTACGTCTTCACAAAATATATCAACTTACTTATAATGTTTATTTAGTTATTAATTATTTAAATGAAATAAAATGTGCTTATCACATTTGTATAGATCATTTTCACCTGCTGTCCCAAATTTTTCTCTTTTATTTGTGCTGCATATTTCTTCATTTATGGGTATCATAGAAAGCAAAACTTTACATTTATGGGCCCCTAGTAAAATTGACAAAAGGGCAGTGGTAAGCAACAAAACTAATGCATTTATTTTACTCTCTTGGCATTTTGCAATTGGTCAATAGACCAAGGGTTTTAGGATATTCTCCTCAGATTTCTGAGGAATATTTCAAGCCAGAGCTGCCATTTTTCCAGATCCTGTTATCCTCATTGTTTTTTAAAGAAATGCTAATGTGGTAAATTGCATTAAAATACATTGAATTTTAGTCGTTTTCTTTTTCTTAGGAAATAAAATACTATAAATGTGTTAATTACAGAAATCTCACTGTCAGACATACAGTGAGTCTTGACATTTGTGAGGGTTTGGAGCAGAGAATTGAGGCAAATGGCCAAATTCCCATATAACAGTCACATAATTTAGTGAAGTATATTGTACAGTACGTATCGTTAAAGGACAGAAATGACTCTACCTTATAAGATAATTAATGTATCAATACATTGGCTTAAAGTTAATCTGAATAATATTGATCGTCTAAAAGAAATAGCAGTTACCACCATCTTAAAGTACAGTTAAAATAAACATGTATCCCTCCCCTGTATGCAGCAGATTTCTGCACTTTCTCTCTCCACCTCTGGGATTATCATGTTGTACTATATTGAAATAGCAAATTAAACTGTCAGACAGCCCTCAAAGTCATCTCCAGCCTGCCATTCCCTACACAGCTGACACAGAACCTAGAGAGTTCATTACAGTGTAAAAATAAGACCACATTGAGATGCAGATGCTGGGTAGTAGCAGGTGGGAGGGAGAGGCTCACTCACAAGCTAGATCTATTTTACGATCTTTGTAGTGCCACAAATTTGAGTGTTGCACTTCACAACCTTCTGTTCGGTTTCATCCTGCTCTGCTCTTCTTTCAAACCAGACCTTATCAGCCAGACCAAATCACAAAGAAGTGAATTTATACAGATGTTGACTACAATGAAAAATGCTCAAAAATAAGTTTATTGTAAAGTGTATTGTAAGTAAATGTAAATAAATTATGCATAAATAAAAAAATGTGTTTGGAAATCCTATTATCATTATTAGGAAGCCACACTACATTACACTACAATAGGAAAATTAACTGCTGACAGCTTTATGTAGTATTTAAATGTGACATTGTAATGAATGCTCAGCCCTAGGGTACACTTTGCATTTAGTGGACATATTTTAAGACAATACAATAGTACAAATAAATAGTGATTACCAGAGCATCTGTTATTTAATTTGCAGGCCTCCATAGTAAAACACAGAGAAATGGGGATGAATGAAGTACCATGAATATCGGTAAGGAGACTGAGTAGTTTGATTCTGTAGCGGACATAGTTCGGATATGGTGACGTCATCGTCCACACTGCGCGTAGCAGGGACCTCAGCTGCCTGGGCTGAGGGAGGTCTCCTTTAGCTCATGCGGCTGGTTCCCTGTTCGTGCCCCAGGTGCTGCGGGATGGAACGGGATGGCATAGGGCACGAGCCTGCGCGGAACCACGACGGTCACAATATTAAGTATTAAATAACTTAATAAAAAGCACATGTAACAGAAGCCAACCTACTTAATTTTAAATATAACAACTGGAATTCTGAATACACTGCAGTACCTCTACTTGACAGGATTTCACAGGCTATTTCGCAGACTGAAATCCAAACTATGGATTCACCATTTTATAGATGTTCATAATAAAAGTTCAGCTTAATGACAAACCCTAATTCCTGCCAATCACTGGTTTACTAGTTTAATAAGATTCTTTGAAATTATTATTTCCTTATGCTTATTGTTTTGAAATCCCTGATTTTCCCTAGCGCCACAAGCAACTCTTTGGCTTATTGTGTAAGGATGGGTTTCCCAGTTTCTTGTATATATTATGAGGTTAATATGCTCATACAGTAATGTTCTAAAAATACTCTGTATTTCCACTTATTTAAATATATACATTCTAAAGATTTGTTTTCACTGATAAAACCTAAAAACACTATATATATATATTAGGCATCAGCAAAAGGTTTAAGTAATTAAAAACACACTAAACAACAAACATTTAAGGTACAGTAAATTATATTCTTCAACTTAACCAATAATATTTGCCTCCACCTTAAATTGGTCTTAGTTCCTTCCCCCTTCCCACCTTTGAGAAGTGAAAAAAGTTAGCTTTTGTGCGAACAATAAACTTAAAGTATCCAATTTCAAACTGCAACCATAAGATTTGCTGTTTAACCTTAAAATGCTAACATCAGCAAACAATTCTATTTTCTTAAAATATCATGACATATAACATCATAGATGTGACAATATTTTAAAACTGAAGAAGTAATTATTTTCTCATTGTATCCTTTATAAATAGGCAATTCATAGAACATTTTCAGTAGTAACAAGTTTCAATCTATCTTTTGAGCTACATATTTTGAAAGTTAAAATGAGTAACGTCCTGCATTAAATGTTTTACTATCTACAGTATCTGTAATTTTAAGTTCAAATGATCATTCCTTTGTGAAAAATCTTAATGTTTTTATGGAAGATTTGATATGGTGGATTTTAGAGATAAAAATAATTAGATACGTTCCTCTATACAGCTGACTGCGACAGAGATTAAGTGTCTCCCAGATTAAACCACACCTGGATCAGATGGTTTACGGGGAAATGTGCTGAAGGTGTGTGATAATCATCTTAGGGGAGTTCTTCTCAGGTGATAAAGTATTTCAGTCACTATTTGATTCTTGTCTTTTACCACATATGTGGAAAGTTTCAACTATTATACTGTACCTGTACCTAAAAACTAAGGCCAAACCACTAAGTAAATTTCGACTAGTGGAATTTACTCCTTATTGGCTAAGTGAATGGAGAATATAATTTGTAAACAAACAATGAATATCACTGCATTTTATTCACAAAATATACTGTAGCGTCTTCTTTTTTGGGGTGTGACATATATATATATATAATATAGCATAACTTTATTATTATATTATGAATGTTATATTATAACTTTGATGCCAATCTTTCAATTGAATATATTACTGTCACGGACGTCCAAAGGGACTAACCGTGGGGAGCAGGAGAGCGGAAAAAGACCCATATGCGTAGCGGCGAGACGGGAAAAAGGCCCGGGCTCATAGTGCAAAGAGTTCAGGAATGCCGTATAGAAATCTATGCCCTCAGGGAGCAGACGTGGGGCACCCTGGTGCTAGGCGGGTCTCAGGACATCCGAACGTCATTGCTGAGCGAGGACAGAGTGCAAGACCCAGAAATATATAGCCCAAGGGAAAGAGTGGGACAGGAAGGACAGCAGACTGGAAACTAGGGACAGGACAGAGAAGGAGCGCCCTCTGGCTGCAGAGGGCGTGACAATTACGGTCCTGCGATTATTTTTAAATCTCAAGTAATTTAAGAAAAAATATTTTAATGCCACATTAATATTTCCAAAATGAATAAGCTTTGGAAATAGTGCCATGAATGTTACTCATGAGAATGAAACTTGGAAGGATTTATAACAGTTATAAATATAAATTAAAATATTTTTAGGTCTTGCAATGATTACTGACCAAAAAATCTCTGACATGCTACAAATAGTTGATGTGAAAGATGCACTGTTTAAACTGTGAATGTACAGTAATGCTTTGAAATCTAGAAAGAAGTGATAGGCCTGGATATTATGAGCAATTTGGGTAATCATTTACAGTATAAAAATACATATACATTTTTGTAACTGTACTGTATATAGCTACACTGTATAGTGTACTGTATATGCTGTAGCTACTTTGTAATATGCACTTAAAATGTAACATGTACAAATGTAAAAAAATATTAATTATTAAAATTAATGTGGCAGGTATGTGCAAGTTTGTAAAATGTTAGTTTTTAAAATCTGTTTTAGTAAAAGTTTCCTTTGTTAGTTTACCGTGTGTTAATCACACGCTATTGACTTTTTCATAAAATCATTGATACTGTACAATGGTCATGGGAGAATATTTTAGAACAGCATCATTGTCCGGCTAAGATTCTGTAATAAAATTAACACAACAATCAAAGGGTGATGTTACAGACTGAAATAGAAGACGTTAAATCTCAGGTGGAGGGGTAAATTCAAGGATCAGTAAAATGTGAAAAAATCCTTCAGTGAGACATTTCATGTTGTAGTACAAGTTATACTTTACCTGTTTCCAGTATTTGCTTTTAAATACTACACACCTATTAGTATTTAAAACAAATATACACTTTAAATAAAATAAATAACGTATACTATATTGACATTTGTATTAATTTTATATATCACAGTATAATATTAAAATACTGGAGGTGGGGAAGGATGGATGAATCCCAGTATTTTCTGTGCGTTTGCGTCAACAGTAAGAAGAAAGCTGTCTGCAGTATCTTTATTTAACCACAAGAATTGCCGTTTTAGCTTTAAAAAGGGAAAATCATCACATTTTAAATTTACATACAGTATGACTGTATGATTGTTGAATGATTGTTTTGTAGTACTAATGTACTATGTTGTGTGGTGTTGTTGGTTGTACTTTGTTGTCTATTGCACTGTGCATGTCCTGAGAATGGTGCGAGTAAGAATCTCATTGTACATGTACATGTCTTTAGTACTGTAGCTTTGAAGTAGTCCCATAACCTCCCATAGGTGAATTACATTTCTTTAAAAAAGTCTCTAAAAGTGACTTTAGAGACTGAGATGTCACTTATTTCACAAAACACATTAAGACTGAAATACCTCATTTTCTGGATGCACAGATTTACAACTCTTAACACACTTTAATGATAGCCCTACTGCTAGATTAGAGAGGTATGTTCTCCTTGTTAACCAGCATGTTAACCCCCCTTCGCACATCTGTGTGTTGCAGATCCAAGCAGGAATGTGCATATAAAGGGCATAATGACTGCAAGTATGGATACTGAGACATGGCCTTAGTTGTCTATTGTCATCAACACAAGTGCAGAAGGAATTTGCTTTTTTATTTTTAATATTAGTTTTATATTAAACATAATGTTATATATATAATTATTAAATATACAATTAATAAAATGTCAATTTATTATACAAATTAAATTTGATTTTTGGAGAAACATTATCCCCACAAGGCTGGGCATTGGCCAGGATTCAAACCCAGGTGTTTCATGTAATAGGCAAGACTTCTTCCACTGAACAACCTCACACTGACAAGAATACAGTACATAATCGTAAATTATTCTTTGAGTCATTCAAAGCTACTTACCTCTTTATCCCATACTTAATATCAAATACAATATTATATACAAAAACAATATGTTTTGAAAGGCGCTGTGATTAATATATTAAAATATTTTACAATCAAAACCTAAAATGGAATTATGTTTCCCAACAACTATACACAAATACTAATAATACTTTTTTGTATGTAATGAAACAAAAAAAAACTGTTGGTGTGACTGTACAGTATTAGGTCAGAAAAGCACTAATGGGTTAAATTTTTACTGTACAGACACATGGCATATTAAGCATTCACTGCACCATTTCTCAGTTTTACAAAGTAATTTAGTCCTGCATCAGAATATATGTAAAATTAAAAGGTGTTGGGTGTTACCATGCAGTGTAACCTGGCATGTTCTTTTGCCACACAGCACATTATGCCTAGATGTATAGTATGGCTGTATGTGCACTCCAAGACTTTATGTGATACATATGAAGTATTACCTCCTTTTTTCCCCAAATCACTGCAGTGTTTCCTCATTGTTGGCCCACCAAAGCTAATTTCCACTTGGAATTATGTCCCATCAACCATTTTGTAATATCTCTGGAAGTATAGACAGCAGAGGCCTGAATAATGTCTTAAACTGAAGCTAACCACTTGGGTTACCAGATAGAAATATACAGAAAAAAATGTGTTTTCTATTTTCAAATATATATTTTTTCAAGTTGTTTCAAGTTTGTAGAGCTTGCCATTTGTGTAAACATTTGAGACAAATAGAAAATAAATATTTTTAAAGACATGGCCTATGGAATTATATTGCTCAGAGAACTAGAAACTTTATAACAATTACTGTATTTATAACTAATAAAATGTACATTGTATAATGTAAATGTATAAGAGCTATCACAAATAATGTATAAAGCCTCTAGGGACTGCTGAAAAGTCTTTTATTGCTGTAGTTGTCTCCAACAAAAGGAGATACGATCCGGGTGTGTATGAAGCAAGAATTTCCTTTATTACATATGTAAACAGGAGTCAAAGCCGATGAAGAACTGACTCAACTCATTGATACAAACGGATGCTTTTTATACAAAACCACAAACAGAAAAAACAGTTTCAGTACAATTCCATTCCATGTACAGATGCAGCCATTCAAAATGCACGGGCGATACAGCATTATTTTGCGGTGCGCTTTACGCGGTCGACCGCGAGTTACCGTAAATTCTCCTATAATACCGCAATTAAAATAATAGTATCGGGAATTTCCGCAAGGTGGAGCTAATAAAGCTCAACCTCTCATCTTTGAGCTGTCGCCATCAAAGTCTTTAATGAAGATATTACTAATAGTATTAATAATGAATGACCTTGGACAAGCTGTAAACAAAGTATTGCCCTGGTCAACATTCTTTTTTTCATTGACCGTCTTTGTAAAAGTAACACCACAGCATTTCGCAATCACGCATTTATTTCCAATCATGCAAAGTACAGCAATTTTTGAGAATCGATTCACCATGCCTTTCACAAGCTCATAAAAGAGATTGATTTATGAACATAAACATATTACCGTATGCAAACTGTACTGTATACAGTATGTATATGTATATTTAATGTCTTCACTGTACCCGTTTAAGTATTGAATATTTATATGGAATTTTACCACTGAAGGGAAATCTTAGTACCTGAGTACCATAAAAAGAATAGGAGCATACTGTAACGCGTGTGAAGGCCATAAACGATATTAATTTTGGAACTTAAACATACAGTATATGGCTGGTCTTGGTACTTTAAAGAAAACATACACACCAGTATTCCATTTCTCCCTAAACATTAAGCATCGAAGTCTTTAACTAACGTGATACTGGAGTCAACAAGCATACTTTTAGAATTTGATTAAAAGGGAATAGTCACCTAGGCGTTACAATATAAACATTTATATTGATTTAAATCGCATTTAAATTGCCTTTATTTAAAACCCATAAATAAAGCTGATACTGTTTAGACTTTTAATTATTTAAAACTGTATTACAGCAGCACAATGCACAATGCAACGTAAATCGCTATCTTTGTCTTCTGAGTAATAATGTTCACCTCTCTGTCCAGCAAATTAACAATAGTAATAATAATGAATTTATTGTATATGGCGCCTTTAAAGGTGGCTCCTCAAAGCGCTTTACAGGTTAAAAACAATAACAACAATACTGTTAGGCTGGGCAAACGATTTTGTTTTTAAAGAAATACAAAATGAGATATAATGATGTGTTCCGGCTTAGACATTAACGAAGAGCATAACACGTAGGCGGCATAGAGGTCAGCTCTGGCTTTCCCATCTACTGTATACATTGCAAGTACAACCCCCCTCTCTGTGGCAGTGCTGGCTGTGACGAATTAAACCAGTTTCACAGGTACTTTCATAGTAGAAGGGGGCAAGATTTCCAGCGAAAGACACCTCCCCCCCCTCAAAAACCCAGTAACTACAGTACTTACTAGTTAAGAAAGCTAGGCTCCTCAATGAAATCGCTTTAACATGCTAATGCGTTGGTGTAACAGTCCGGGCGTGGCAAGCTTCTAATTTCAACCCGACTATGGCGAAAGGAACCCTTCTTTCATTGGAAGACAATTAACATATTTTAGCCCTGAATGAATTAATAGCAAACATGGTTTACATAAAATACATTTTTCCAAGAAAGTTTAGCCTTTGTCACTAATGAAAACATAAATAACTAAATAAAGACATAAATATAGAAATCTTAAGATTTTTAAAATACATGACTTTGCTAAAATTTATTTGAAAATAAAAACGATTACAAACGCCAGGGGAGAGAGAGAACAGGGGAGGGATGTTGGTTTTGCATAAGGGGCGGGGCTATGGAAATGAGGTCTGTTTGGGAATGTGGAGTTACATGTTCTGTCTGTGAATTATCGTTGTTGAGTATGGAGTGTTGAGGTATTGATTTTGTGTAATGCTTTATGTTGAAAATTGAGGTGGATTTTGTTTATCATAAAGAGGATAAATTGGGATGGGAGGAGGGTTTGGTTTTGCATAAGGGAAGGGATTATGATAATTGGAGGAATTTGCGAGAGTATAATGGTTTGATATATTTGATTTTGTATTGTGGTTGTTATCTATGTTTTTGGTTGGTATTATGTTTATATGGTTATTTTTGTTGGTTGGTTGTTATTATGATTATTAATAATACGATCTATAGTTGAAATCTGAGCCTAAATAAATAGAATAAGCATTTTCAGAGAGCAATTACGCTGTGTTTATGTGGAATAAGTGATTAGGTTTATGAGCAATCTAATTACTTATTCATTTAAAAGTTTATTATTAATTTGCTGGACAGAGCGGTGAACATTATTATGGATAAGACAAAGATAACGATCCTGATCAGTTTAGAAATCTGTGTACGCTGTAAGGTTTTTACTTCTTAAACTTTTAAAATACACGTTTCGAATAGAAAGAAATCCTCTTCCTGGTACAGTACTGTATGTATAGCAAACCAGCACGTCTTTTTTCTCCAATCAGAGGGGTGTCAGATGGTGTCAGCCAATCACCATTCTGAAGCCCTACCATAATCTCTGGTATGGGGAGACCCCAGAATTCTGTCCCTTAGTTTAGACAGATGATAAATACTTTTATTGATCCCGTGAGGGAAATAAAGTAAATCATTTTCATTTAAGGAAATTACTAAAGCGCTCGGTTAAAAGCAAAGGAGATTGTCTGTTATAGTGGACATAAAAACAAGAGTTCACTGGCATTATATCCTAGAAGACACAGACCGGCGTCAGACCGGGAGAATGCCTGCAGCGTAAAAGAAAATGCCCGATGAACTGGGGATTGGACAGTTTTGCTAGTGCTTGTACAATCGATGGAAATGTTCAAATAAATGTGCAAAAGAAATAAACAAAATAATCATTTATTTCTTTATCATATTGGCTAGCTAATGTCCTCTCTTTGCTAGTTAGTGGCTGTGTTTCTGCGTTGGGTAGCAACGGGTGACTGTTCTCAGGTGGAAGATGTAAACAGCTTAATTTTCGTGTTAAATAATTTTTTAAAATTAAAATTCATTCTATACAGCAATCGCATATTTGGGTACCGTTTCATAAAACTTTCATGCTTAAAATGTTTATGGAGAAATGAAAGACTGGTGTGTATTTTTTCTTTAAACTATCAAGACCAGCCATACACAGTACAGTTTACGTACATACAGTAATGTTTATGTTCCTAAATGAATATCATTTATGACCTTCAGATGCGTTATGCTCCTCTTCTTTTTATGCTCAGCTACTAAAATTTCCCTTTAGTGGTAAAATTCCAAATAAATATTCAAAACTAAGTGGATTAAAATGTGCAATCTTTTCACTACCAACCAATGCACCACGAGTGCCCCTGTCAGTCATTTTGGACAGCCAATCACTTACCGCAGTGCCCTCCGGTGCCCTGCGGTGGCTTGTGGGTAGGTTACTGTACCGCGGGTTTGTACCGTGCATTTTGAATGGCTGCATCTGTATGCTGTAACACCAAGGCTGCTAGCCTTCTCACACTTAAGTTGCAGTTAGTAATTTTCCATTATTCTAGCAGGTTAGTTTGTAAATTATTTACACAATAAAAGTAAACTAGTGTAATAAGGGAAATAAATGTTTGATCCCTCACTGTTAAAACAAAATCTTACTAGCCTCCAGGTATGAATTGAGGACCACTGATGAGAACCTGGTAGATAATTAACCACTACTGTATGTCAACAATCAATAGAATAAAATGCATCCTGAGCTTCACAAAGGAAGTCCCTTCCCTTTGGGTTCTAAATGGTAGAAAACAGCATATTAAAAATGAGCAGTTTAGAGATTCTATTCTACAGCACCTTAACTCCTAACTGTCAACTAGGAGACAACTGCCAGTGGCAGATTCATTACTAAAACTTCTTATATGTTCTGCAAAATGAGGAGACGTAAGTACAATGGGTCATGTACCAAAATAATCTACCAATCTGCCTATCATTTCTTTTGCTGATAAAGATTTCAAACTTTTGTCTAAGCCATTTTGATTTGTGTGAAGTTGTAAGGTAGAGATTTTATACACCTTCTTTTCTGTTCAATTCTTATAAAATATAATAGTACTTATAAAATACGGGTTTGTACACTTTGCACTTCATAGAGTAAAATGAAAGGTAATTTATCCATACATTTTCTAACCACTCCATTCAATTCAGGGTCATAGGGTGTCACGGCAGCCTGCAAGCATGAGATGGAGTACACCCTGGACAGGACGTCCATCCATTGTAGGGGGCATAAAGACACAAATGCTCCCACACACAGCAGGGACAATTTTCCTACAAGCCAATTAACCAACCAGTATGTCTTTGGAACATGAGAGGAAACTGTGCACCTGGCAAAAACCTATGGAAACAAAGAGAGGACATACAATCTCTATGCTAATAGCACAGTAGTTCTGGAATTGAATCCAGGGCCCCAGCACTACAAGACAGCATTCCTAAATATAGCACCACCATGCCGCCCTATAAATAAAGTACAAAATTAAGTTGATTATACGGTAAATGTTAACATTCACACTATTTATGATCTATACATTTTTCAAAACCCTTAAACATGACTATATTTCCATTTTAATGATTTTATAACAAAATATAAAACTATTTGTAAAAAGGAACAAGTAAAGGTGTATTCCATGCTGAAAAGAGAAGAAAAGAAACAATGTTTTGGCTGTGGAGCCTTCTTCAGGTGTCTTCATACCTTCACAACAAATCTTAACTTGTTCCCTTGCAGCCTAAACATGCTGACGCAGCTACCTACTTGAACTATGTGTAAAAAGGTTTCTTCTCCAGATTTTTTTTAGTCTTTAATTTTAAACATGGGTTTGAAAGTTTTTCAAACAGACAGAGATAGGAGAAACTGATTATGTGTTAAACATTTCATGGTCACAAAGTTCTTTCACTCAGAAATTTTAAATACAAGTAACAGTCTATGAACCATATGGATTGAAAATGAACATGAAGCTTAACAAATTTTGGTATCCAATACTTTAAAAAACTTTCACGTGTAGAAATATTATTTAATAAATGTCTAATTCTAATAAATGTAATAAACATGCATATTTAAATGTCTGACATATTCAACGTTTGTGAAGATTTATATTCAGATCTTATTTGGGTCATTACTGTAATTTCAGATTCACATTCACTTTATATTTGTGAGGATTTTATTTTCCAATTTAGAAACTAGAAATGTTAAAAGAAGTATAGATTTCTTTCTACTATTGTCCTGTTTCACCATGGCATTTTTTAATTCTCTGCATGATGTTTCTGGTGAAATGATCTACATAATGACTAATAAGCATAAAGAGTCTAGAAACTTCTGTGTATTGCAATAAATAATAATGGTTTTCTATGGACCTGTTACATTGTCTCCTTCATTTAAAAAAATAACCATCAAGACTTTTTGTTTCCTTTCAATTACTTTATTCTATCTTCTGTTGGTAACAATTTGCAAGGGATTACAGAAAAAAAGGAGAATGACAAAGAAGCTCTGTCAGGAAACTCTGCTCTGCTCTGGATCTTTTCACAATTTATTTATTTGAGCAACTGTGAAGATGTTTCACAGTTTCAAAGTGTCAAATAACTTGATAAAGCTTTGAGCTGGATGCTGAATGTTAAGTGACCCAGTGGTTAAGGTGGTTTACTAATGGTTTACTAGAAGGTTCATGGTCTAAAACCTCACTACGCCACTGACTCATTACGTGTTACACCAAAATGTAAAAAACTAACCAATTTTAATTTTGTTTCATTGTATTACAATAAGTATGAAAACATAAGATGAAACAAAAAATAAAAGGGGAGCTCTCAACAAAATTAAAAATAATAAAAAAGGATGTGGATTATTTGCATACATCTTGGAAGTTATAATCGTCTCTATCAGGGCTAAAACAGTTCTTGCATTTGAACAATGCAATTAAGCTACACTGTTTTTTCTAGAAATTAATGCTGCCATGTGAGCTTTAAAGAGATCTCTGTCTCTACTGAGCTAAGATTTTTTTTGTTGTTGAAATAAGACCAATCAACTACAGACATAAAAGCTGACAGTTATATTAAAATCGTCAAGTGAAATGGAGGAGTAATGGGCTCAATAGTGCAGATAGAACAAATTATATACCAGTTGCCAAAGGCCATGTGTATTTTATATTATGGCATTCCCAAAACATATCTAAATAGGTGCTAGTTACACCCTAAAAAAGAACAGAAAGGGTCAGCAACAATTCCCATCTGAAGTAGTACAAGTAGGTACAGTAGCTGCTTCAGCATGCCTAGGCTGCAAAGGAACAGGCAACGAGTTTATTCCATGCTGAAAAGAAAAGAAATAAAAGGAAACACAACATTTCTGTTATGGAGCCTTCTTCAGGTGTGGAAGAAGGCTCCACGTCCGAAACGTTGTGTTTCCTTTTATCGGAAGCTGTTTATACCATGATTCATAAAACTAAGAGCAGATCTATGTTTGATTTGTTTTGTTGGTTTGCTAAAGTTTCAGAAAAAAAATATTTTTCCAATCAGCATCCTACCCAGGAATACCGCAAAGGCTGTATCTCCATCATATAATAATCCTATAAGTGAGAATGGATTTTCTATAGAAGGCTATACGAATATGCTCTTCCAACCTGATTTCATTACCACTTCCCTCTTCTACCAGGTCTTCCAGGTCTTCTTTTATTTAAGTCGCTGTTTGGTCTGTTAGTCAGTGTCTAACAAACCCAACTCAATCTCTGCTTTAGCCTCCATCTAGTTATGTATTTTTTTCCTTTCTTAGGACAATCTTCCACAATATTCTGCACATGTCTGTGCCTACTCCACTCGTCTGTTTGGATGGGATGGCAGAATAGTAATATTGCTCTCTCTTTTCTGTCTTTTCTTTGTCCTCTGCTTTCTTTCACTCTGTTTATAAGTTCATCTTGCAAAAACAATTTCAGTGCTCTTAGTACTTTTTCTATTATGCCCCCAGTCCTTTTATTTATCTTCTTGATTAACATGATTACCTGCTTTTTTACCTCACCTCTCCTTCTACCTTCTTTGCTAAGATACTTTAACATTCATCTTTACAATCAAAAGTTCTCAGCTGAGCTACATTTTTCTGCATTCTTTGTGTTTCTGCTTTCCATATGGATTGCTCACAAAGTTGAAGACCTTATCTTCTCCATGCTGATGAGTGGTGATTCACTGTCGTCTGTGTTCCTTATAACACTATTTCATTTCTTCCTCATCACACTTGCATATCTTGCTCCTCCAACAACTCCAATGTTAACTTCACAACCTTCACTCTTCATTTTTCTCTACCTTTGCTTCCCCTGCATTCTTCCAACTTTAGCTTGTTAATTCAGTCTCTTCTGCTCCTACCTCATTGTTTAGCTATTTGTGTCATCTTACCTCTTGTTATGACTTTGTCTCTTTCATTCTTCAAAACTATCATCTCTAAACAACCATACAGTACTCATCCATCTATTACATCCCACTTTTCCTTCTTCTCTACATTAATGCCTATCTCTTACTCAGAGCTCTATCTGATTCATAACCACTTTAAATGTACCACTTACATTCAGGAACACCTTACAGGCCTGTACCAGTCCATTTTTGCTTAGCACAATTGACACAAACAGTTCTCTTCTCTATTACTGATTCTCTTCACTAAATTAAGCTGCTTCTCTCTCTTCCCTCTTAATGCACCTTGAACAATTTGCCACCTTTGACTTTGTGAATCAGTCTATAACTAAGATAATAATCAGTGGCCAAAGAACTTCTGCCACAGCTCACAAATGGTTCTCCACCAACCATGGAGAATCTAGAATCCTGCTGCTCATCTTGTCTTTCTTTTCTTTGCTTTTTCTCTTTGCTGTTCCATTACTTCATTGCCTTAAATGTCTTTCTACTTCTGCATTGATTCAATTCAATGCCCTAGTTCATTTCTAACATTGCTATCTTTCCACCCTGCCTTCTGTGACTTACCTCTCCCTATACCCCCTCTTCGCCTCTTCAGAATTCTTCTTGCCATCCTACTATCTGCACCATATTTCTGTTTTAACATTTTAATATTTAAATATTTTATAGTAGTACTATTCTAGTTATACTGACTAGAAGTCACACCCCTGGAATATACCTTCTATTTTTTTTTCTAAAGTTTGTTTATTCCATACACAACAAGGGGTAACTGTCTAGCATCAGTGACTATTGTAGTTTATAGGCATGTCAATTATGGCCCTGTTCTTTCAGCAACTCTGTGCATCCTTTGTGAAAAGCATTATTTAATTAGATATTTAATATATTAAGATGTTTAATATAAATTAAACATTTATTTTTATTTATATTTAATATACATATTTAATTAAAATATTTCTATTTGATTAAATTGCTTTATTAATACACAAAGACAAGAGAAATGAAAAAGTGCCATTGTATCTAGCAAATTGTGTTAATCTATTGCCGTAGGCTTAATGAGCACTAGTTACTTCTATGTATCATTGTCAATATTAATTATGACATACTTTTGTAAACAACTGCAATGAAAAAAATGGGTTTCTGAAGCTTGTAAAATGTGTTAACTGAGTCAGTATTGGTAGTACTGCAGAATCCCAATTAAAAAAAAAACTAATTGAGACCAGGACCTTTTCAAAGAACGCCTACACTGCCATTCATTGCTTAATGCCTTTAATGTGAGTGTCACGACCACCAGCCAGCGGAGATCAACACGTAAGCGAGCCAATCAGCACCAGCAGCGGATTACTTCTAACAAGCGCCGCCGCACGAGTTAACACACCTGCAATTGCTCTACCGCACGGCACGCCGGGTTATTTATACCATTCGTACCTGATTCCCGTTGCTCGGTATTGAGTTCTTTTCTTGTTGCTCAGCCTAGCGTTCTCACCCCTCTTTTGCCTTCCTGGAATTCTGCCTGCACCTTTTGCCTTCGGACTTCGGATCTCGTCTCGCCCTTTGGATTGTTTGCTATCATTGCCTGTTTTGGATTTGACCCTGTAGCTCTCTTTTCGACTACGATTCTGTCTCACGTTTTGGATTGTTCGCCACCAGTGCCTTTACCGGATCTCGACTTACCTTCGCCTTCGGACTACGGCTCAGCTCCTGGATTTGCTCGGTACGTTTACTTACCTCCCTGCGACTCCTGCATCTGCATCGGATCCTTTTCACCTCTACAGAGCATCGTTACAGTGAGCTTAATAAAATGCCACAGGATCTCAAAATATAGCCAAACAACAGTGTTAATAAAAAAATATTTATAAAAATCACATATCTAATGTCAAAAGGCACTTTAAGGTACTGCAAACAGCCTGCTAATATCAAATGACGTCTAGGCTTTCAATTTGCCTTGAAATGCAGTACAGATTATTATTAAGAATTGGTATTTGTAGAGCACCACAAAGACTCTGCCTACATCAGGCTGTCCATACAAACTGGAAAACCAGGCAAAAAGGAGACTGATGAGAGAGGCTATCAAGAGGCCAATGGCAACTTTGAAAAAGCCACAGGCTTTTATGGCAAAGACTCCATGGATCAAGCCTGTATGGCAAGAGGAAAAGAAGGAAGCCATTATTGAATACAAACTGCAATAAAAGCATTAAAGTGATAGTGGCAAATTGTTTTGTGGTTCTGACTAAACTAAAATTTAACTTACGGACCTTAATGCAAAATATTACATTTGTTAAAACCCAACACTGCACAGCACCCAAAGTTCACTACTACCGTACTGTGAAAACGGTAGTGACAGCATCATATTACTGAGAGTCTTTTCATCAGCAGGGACTGGGGCACTTGTCAGGACAGAATGGAAAATGAAAGGAGCAAAGTCTATGAGAAAAACTTGGTGCCTTTTGCAAGAAAGCTGAGATTCAGTATTACACATGTTTCAGTATTACACAGACCCAAAGAACACAGGGAAAACAAGAATGCAGTTGCTTAAGAATAGAAATGTAAATGGGTTCAAGTGGCCCAGTCAGGACCCTGACCTCAGTTCAATTGAAAATCTGGAATTTCTTGAAGGAATGACTTGAAGGTTGTGGTTCATAAATGGTCCCTCCACACTTTGACAGAGCTTGAACAGTTCTGTAAGGAGAATGGGCAAACAGTGCCAAATCTAGCTGTTTTCCATTGGTAAATACAGTATGTATCCAAACAGAATTATAGCTATTATTCATGGAAAAGGTGCTTCCAAAAAGTACTAACTCAAGTGTGTGTAAACATATTCAACCCTTACTCATTTGCATTTGTTTTTAACTTGGGGGATGTGTGCTACAAAGTGTGAATAACAGTAAAATAAATTCTGATTTATTCTGGACTGCAAGGCATAGCTCTGGTTTTCCTCCTTTCATTCCAAACTCCAGCAGTTTGTCTCTTTTGGGGAAAAGAGATCAGAGATGTTGCCAGTGACTTGGTATCCTGCATGGTTCAGTACTGGGGGCCTATCTTGATCCTCATTTACATGCAGCTGTCTGGAGAAGATCAGGATATGGATGAACCACATATTTGTATCACAAAACAGAGACAATGCTGATTGGAACAGCTAATTTTATTGCCACCACTCTTAACCGCTGTCCCATCAGTAATGGAAATGTTATCCCCCTATCCTCAGTGGACAGCAATGTGGTTGTGAAAATTGATGCTTCTCTCAATTATTCAAATGATTAAAAAAAACATCTGTAAGTCTTCATAGTTCCATTTGAAAAATATTATGCAGATGCTAAAAATTTAATTCATGGCTTCATTTCAACTCACCTGTATTATTGTAACACTCTCCACCACCAAAGAGTAGATTTTATAGTACTGTTCTTGGTTTATAAGGTCCTAAAAAGCAGGGATCCCATCTACCTCACTGACCTTCTTTTTCAAACTTCACCCTGGTTTTAAGTGTCAGGTCAATTTAATCTTCTGCAGGTGACTTGCCTTCTCTGCCCATGCTCCTTGCTTGTGGTATAACCTCTCTGATCATCTCAAAACCATCTTAAAACCCTTTTCTTCCAGCAAGCCTGTCATCTTCCAGTACTACAAACCTTCTAATTTCTTTTTTTCTTTCTTAGTTATTTTAAGTTACTTGAAACACAAACCTTGACATCTGTTTTAGCTTTGTTATGAGAAGCATATTGAGGTTCACTGCAATGAAATGTGCTATATAAATTGAATGTATTATTGTTATATGCCTTCATTTCAAGCTGTTAGGCCACAAAATAAGTTACTTTGGAAAAGATTTGTAGATTTTCTATAGGCACTGTAATCACAGAGTATGTGCAGCTTATTGATAAAAAGGAGTTTATTTAACAAGCAGTGCACACAAAACAAAAGATAGAGTAAATATTCACTACCACATTTCCTAATAAGATAAATATCATCAAGCAAGATGAGAATAAATAATAGAAATACATTTTTAATGATTCACACTTTATATTTGTGCATAAATCAGTTGAATTTCAACACTATTGCCCTAATGCTACTTTATTATTCATCACTTTAAGTCCACAAATTGCTCTGCTGCTTCTCAGAACTTCTTAGCCACTGTACATTCTATTTAACAGATGAAGAACAGTTTTTGATGCCCCACAGCACTCCATGTTTGAATCTTCACTCTTCTAGGAAGGCAAATTGTCAAGGAATATAAAATAATTGGCACTATCAGTTGTTTCAGTATTAACACCTTCCCCCTAGTGAAAATTTGCTCGATGCCCAAAATGCTATATTTTGTAAAACCTTTGCACACATATCCTCGGAATTCACATATCCCGATCCTGATTCATCAATCTCATTTCCTAGAATTTTAATAAAATCCATTCGACTTTTAATATTCTCCCCTTTCATTTCTTCCCATTTACCAGAAGGACACAATTTTATTTGTATTCAGTTTATATCATGAAGCTTTACAAAAGTCCCATACACATTATAACATTTGTAACCCATATATGAACACTTCACCCATTTGTTCCCCACTTTCAGGCACATCCATCCCCTTTTTCCTGTCTCTATCTCTACAGCAGTGGTTCTATAACAAACAAAAAACACCAAACAATGGACAACCTTGTCAGACACCACAATGTATTTAAGCCAATTCAGACAGCACCCCATTCACTAAAACAAATGTTCATAATGGAATGTCACATCAACTTTCTCTGGAACTCCCAATTTCCCCCTATACATTAAACACTGTGCAAAACCCAATCACATGCTCCATCTAAATCTACTGTAAATTTAATAATGCCAATCTGCTTCTGTCTCTCACAAAACAGTGTCTCTTACATACAGTACAGTGGATATAAAACGTCTACACACCCTTATTGAAATTGCAGGTTTTTGTGATGTTAAGCCAGAAATCAAGATAAATAATGCCAGAGATTTTACCATCTTGCAACCAACAAAATTCAAGTGAAAAACAAATAGGTAATTATTAGGAAAAATAATTGAAATTAAAAAACCTACAACACCCTGGTTGCATAAGTGTGCACACCCTTTTATAATGGGGGCTGTAGCTGTGTTCAGTTAACCAATCACATTCAAAATCATGTCCAAAGGTAAGTAGCATACACCTGCCATCAATGAAAGTGATTCTGATTAACTCCAAATAAAAATCAGCTGTTCCTGTAGGATTTCCTTGAAACTTTCGTGGTTGCATCCTATTGGGATAGCCATGGTCCCCAAGGAGCTGACAAAACATTTACAGGATCTTATTGTTGAAAGGAACCCAATCAGGAGAGGGGTATAAAAGAATATCAAAGGCATTGGACATACATTACCATGAAGCACTGTGAAGATTATCATCAATAAGTGGAGAAAATGTGGCACCACAGGGACATTACCAAGATCAGGACAACCCTCCAAAGGTGATGACAAGATAAGGAAAAAACTTAACAGGTAGGCTACCAAGAGGCCTAAAGCAACATTAAAGAAAGACCACAATCTCCCGTATTCTGCACATGTCTGGGCTATGGGGTAGGATGGCAAGATGGAAGCCATTTCTCACAAAAAATAACATTCAAACCCATCTAAATTTAGCAAAAAATACATTCAATCACCTCAAACAATGTGGGAAAATGTCTTATGGTCCGATGAGACAAAGGTTGAACTTTTTTACCTTAATTCTAAAAGATATGTTTGGTGCAAAGACAACAGCTCATCATCCAAAGAACACCATACCTACTGTGAAACATAGTGGTGGCAGCATCATGCTTTGGGGATGCTTTTCTTCAGCAGGGACAGGGGCTCTAGTCAAGAGCTAATGACTAGCTCCAAATATCAAGATATTTTGGCACAAAACCTGCTGGCCTCTGTCAGAATGCTGAAAATGACAACATCTTCCAACATGACAACGACCCAAAGCACACATCCAAGGTAACCAAGGAATGGCTTCAGAAAAGGACGATCAAAGTCTTGGAATGGCACAGTCAGAGCCCAGACCTCAATCCCATTGTAAACCTGTGGAATTACCTAAAGAGGGCTGTGCACAGGAGATCCCCTGGCAATTTGATGGAGCTTGAACCTTGTTGCAAGGAAGAGTGGGATAAAATTGCAAAGTCCAGGTATTCATAGTTGATCAAGACTTATTCACAAAGACTTACTGCTGTAATAAATGCAAAAGGTGATTCCACAAAGTATTAGTCGGGGGGGTGTGCACACTTATGCAACCAGGGTTTTGTAAGTTTTTTAATTTCAGGAATGTTTTCTAATAATTATCTATTTGTTTTTCTCTTGAATTTTGTTGGTTGCAAGGTCACATTAAAGGGGAAAATATCTGACATAATTTATCTTGATAACATCACAAAAACCTGCAATTTCAATAAGGTTGTGAAGACTTTTTATATCCACTGTACTGTATATCAAACCTGCCCACACCTGATCTCGATGGATTATTTCCCCACAAAAACCTTTTTTATTCTAAAAGTGAAGAGTTTACTTAAAATCTGTGTTCAAGAAATCAATCGGTCTCAAATTTTTCAAATCTATTCTTTCTCGATTGTTCTTGTAAATTAAGGATGTCATCCTTAGTTGTAAGCTCCCAGGCAATAAACCTTCCTTTTCACTTACTCTTCCACTGTAATATCTCTTTCAAGATTTAAATCTGCTTTTACCTTCGTTACCAGGATCTCATTTTTTTCCATTTGAGTCTTATTTAAATTCTTAACTCTTTATAAAAGTCTTCCACTGTCTGCAGCATTTCTTCTTACATATTGTTATAAATAGGGGGGTATGAAAATAGAGAAGATAATAAATTATCGAACAGATCAATCAGTTATTAAAATAAAGAATCATAACCTCACTTGTAAACTATATTCTAGAATATAGCTGAATAGTTGGTATAATTAGAGGCACTCTAGTTTTTTGTTCTCTGGCACAGCTTTGGTGAAAAGAGTAATTATTAAGGGCAGTGAATTAAACAAATATTTTTAAACAATGCCAATACACACACTACACGACACACAGTATAAACATACAACAAAGTATCTTTATAAACAAACAAAAAAATAACAAACTCAGTGTCCAAGAGATCTATGACCTAACCACCCAGAAAAACCCCAGACTGTTACGAAGTATTCAAATTATTATATAATGCCTCCAAAAGCCATATTAAGATCAAGCTGTCTTCTAAACCAATAGAATTTGATCTATGGTTAAATCTCTCTCTCTCTGTAAACCCGGATGCTACAAAATGAATGGGAGCATATATCTCTATTCTAAAATTGCACCGCCTAATCAGGAGAGGCCATTTTGAACCAAGGGATTCTTTACACAGGAAATCAGTTTCCTAAAAACAGAATGGCAAGCTCTCTTATCTCTCTGGATTATCAGGACAAGGAGCTCTCACCTTTTTCTTTCTGTCCCTTGTCGTCCCTCCTGTCTCTTTCTCCTTTCTTTCTGCCTCTGTCTGCCTGTTTTCTGCCCTGTTCCTGGACTGTTGAATGACACTTAATTATTTACCCAGAACTTCATTAATTAAGATGAACTTTAAAATAGCTTTGAGCACTGAATCATGGAACCCAACTGTTACGTCCAAGTGTGGGTTCTGTGTGTGTTTTTTCTGTTATTTCCACGCAATCCCTTGATTGTTCTCCCTTCCCCATTGGCCCACCATTACACCACATGTTCAGTATGACGTCATCATCAATTAGCTCTCAGCCAATCAGAACACATCTTATTCAGCATATAACATGGAGGGTTTCAGCAAGGAGAGGCCTTCATTTGACTTCGGTCCCGTTTGGTTTTGGTTATCGCTTCGCTTTTGGTTATTGCTTTGGCTTCGTTGGTTTGTTTTGTTTTGCTTTCTGTTTGTGTGTATTTTCGTATAGCTTCGACTTTGTTGTTTTGTTGGTTTTCTGTTATTTTCTTTGTACTTTCGTTTGTTTGTGTGTTTATCCTTGTTTTGCCATTACCTTGCCCTAACGTGTTACATGTTAAACTTTTGTGTTCTTTTGTATCCTGTTCCTGTTGATTATTCTTGTTCTCCCTTATTTGTATTCCTGGTTCACTTGTGTTTTTGTGTGAACTTGTATATAAGGTTAGTTTAGGTTGTTAGGTACACTTTACACACTTAGTTTATTTTTTATTAGTACACTAGTTTAGTACAGGTGAGTGCCATTTGTCTTGTATGGTTTTGGGTAGTCAGTGGAGGTTAGTTAGGGTGTTGAAGACACCGAAGACCATGTGTTTCGGGTTTTCTTTTGCAGTCAGGTTAGCTTTCCCTCACTTTCCTAGCCAGCTCCATTTTGTTTGTTATTTTCTTTTCTTTGGCACCACTCTAGTTCCTTACCCTTGTTATCATGCTTCCTAGTCCCTCACCAAAACCCAACTGCTTCCAAAAGAATTATCCTAAATGTTACACCCCGGTACCCCTAGACACTTGGGGTCGTAACACCCACATTCACTATAAATATATCTCCTTACTTCCAGAGAACTGGAAATTTCTGCATTATCTAGGTGTTAACCAATTTATCTAGAATGTTAAAGACACTTCAATAATCACGTTAGTTGTAACAATATTCACTTACTCACTTCATCTTTTCTCTGAAGAACCCTCATCTCCACTTTTCCATAAAATCTTATAAAAAGGAAAGAGAGCATTCTTCACCGTGTTCCAATTTCTTTTCTCTACTTAAAAACTATTGCACTCTCCTCTTTCTACATACTGTATAATGTACTTTCCTTAGTGTCTTTTCAAGTTTTGTATTTCTTCTATAAAATCCCATTCTCTCTAATCCCCTTATCCTTCATCACTGTTTTGTTTACTTCATTTTATCCACTTCTTAAAATAAACTTCACTTTCTGAATTTTTAGCCACTCCCACCTCAGAGTCTGTGACTCCTAGAAATCTTTCAGCACCTCCTAGTCCTTGTATTTTTCTCTGAAACATTTGCTCATTAATTCATCCACTGAAAGCTCAGTATTTAGGTAACGGGTTTATTCCATGCTGAAAAGAGAAGAAAGGAAACACCTTTCGGCTGCTAACCAATTGTTAACCAATGCAACACTATGCCACCCTAATTTAGTTGCAACCTTTATTAAATTAACCAAAAAAAGAAAAGAAAAACTACCTAACATAAGCAACTAGAAAAAAAATCACAAATTTAAGTAAAAAAAACACAACTAGCTATCCTCAATAATCTAAATCTGCTTTTATTCATAATCTCCTTCTACCCCTCAATCACACAGTCCTCTTGCAGTCTTGCTTTCTATAGTTGTCACTTTACTTGGAACTGCAGTATGCACCACAGGAAACCTACATCAACTGCTGATTTTTCCTTATTGAAGGTAAATCCAACCAATGAGAACTCTTCATGTTAAAACTTTCAGAGGAAGAGATTTTGTTTTGAAGTAGGGAAGCAGCTCATCTGTCTATCTACTCATACAGGGGGGCTGAAGAAGTCTAGTGAGATGCTCAAAGAGGATATTGGGCTTTTGTTTTGTTTAGTTGTGAGTATTTGCCTCACACCGTAAATAAAATATAACTTTCTCTTAGCCTTACTGCTGCTTTGCATGTCTGTTTTACTGTATTTTGACCTGATTATCAATGATCCCATTAATTAAACCTTGGTGATGGAGGTGATGCAATAACTACCTCTGTTCCTAATTTATGTCAGTGATCTAAATTTTGCTGTTGTTTGTTAACAAGTGAAGTTTTCAAATGAATCCATTAGGAGAATTAGTGAACACGGTGGAAGCATCAAATGAAATTCAAAAATATTAAGACAAAATTAAAAACTTTGGTGCTTGTTTTTGCACATGGTTTACATCTTCCACTCAATATGGGATAGCAAAACAAGAAAGTGTCCAAAGCACTAATGGTTTTTCTGAAGCACTTATGGTTTTGTGCAAGAAGTTTATTATTCCAATATCTGGTGTCTACAAGACTATAGTTTTTCATCACATCAAAAAACATTCACAAAGACTAGACAAAGACGTGAAATTATTAAATTATGTTTTCACCTGACTTAATGACTACATGTTGGTCAAGACCATAATAAAGTTTAATTCTTTCAGATCACAACACTATATTGTGTGAATTCCAATTTAATTCCTCACTGCACAGATCACTATGTTAGGAATTCAGAATCTCCCAATTTAAAATTAAGCGACTGGAGTTCTTAGAAATTGATACAGGTTCAGCAAATGGCCTAGCTATTTTATGCCTAGCCGTGGAGGGCTTTATAAGGTACTTCTGTATCTCATGTAAAAAATCAGTACTGAAATTAATTAATAATTTAGAAAAACAATGTCCATGGCTTGAATGCACAAAAAAAACGAAATATACTTACAGTATACAACTGAAGAAAAACTGCATGCAATTTAGGACTCAGCTTAAAAGGTCTTATAGAAAAGCTCAATTTAGCATGCATAGACATAGACAAAATCATTACTTTCAAGGCAGAGCCCAATTACATACAGTACACTTAAATTAAAACAAACTGAATCTTACGCAGATACTGAAGCTTTCTGGTCTCTTTTTATGGGAATCATTTGTGATCTAAAGAGATAAGTGCAAACCTTTTCACCCTTTTTTGTCAATTTAGTATTGTAATTCTTTGTAAATTATCAGAGGCAGAGGCAGCAGACTTAGGCAGAAGATCTCAATTGATAATCTTCAAACAGAATTGCTGTGTATCAGAAAAGGTAACACCCCTAAACTGGATAGAATCCCACCAGATTTGTTGTTGCCACTTTGAGGCATACTTGGGCTTCAAACAATAAGCACAGCCCAGAAATGTGTGTTTCACCAGGACATGAAGAGAGTCTTCATTTATCTGGACTTTGACTTTACAATTACAAAATACAAAATATCTTGTTTTCAGTCATCCTGTTGTAAATCTGCTGATGATATTAATCTTGATGCATGACTACATTTTGGCTCACTTTCAGCTGATGAATAGATTTCTCTTCTCAGAAGAGATTCTTCTAAGTAAAATGCTGATACAATGCCAAATTCATTAATTCTTCAATGAGCCATTCGGTCTGGAATCAGCAAAGTAACCGCAAATCATAATACTCCACTACAGCTGAGTCAATGTCCAGACATAAACCCCTTTGAAATATTATGGCATAACTGTTTTTATTGAATGAGTTATACAGTACATGCAAAGACATCCTCAAATTACATCACAGGCTTGAAGCAGTTCTGAAAGGATGAAAGGGCCAGAATGTCTAACAGCCAGTGCAAGAGACCGATCAGCACTTACAATAAGCATGTAGTTTAAGTCATTGACGCAGAATGACGTCCCACCAGATACTAAATCTAAGGATTCATATTTTTATTCACTTAAGGATGTATACTGTTGGATCATTTTGTTAACTAATTATTCCAAATATATTCCTTTACATTTAATTAAACTCTATATGTTTAATCAGCATAACTTCATTTTCATTAAGACTTTCTTGAAAATCTAATTGTTTAAGGTCTAAAATACATATATGGGCCAACCAAGGGGGTTAACACAGAACTAACATGTACATGTTTTAGGAATAGACAATGTTCAATATTCATGTTGACTGGAATGATTGGAAAAAAACATACTTCTGGATCCAGCTCTGCTACTGCTTGAAAATGAGTCAGAACTTCTGTTAAAGGAGAGTCACATTCAATTTTGGATTGCTGATTTAGACTGCAACAAAGAAAATGATAGCAAGTACTGACTGCCTTCTGGGGATACAGCAATGGTTGTCCTATTTTAAGGATATAGTGATGATAGAACTTCCTACTACCAGAAGAAATAAATCAAGGTAATACCATCTTGGAAGTGTGGAGGGGTGCTGACACTAGAATAGATTGATAAACTTGTGTTCAGATTATTATCGGATCTGGGGAGGGATGAAGGCACCACTGGGAAGAGGACATTTGAACAGTGGATTGGAAGATTTGATGCAATTGTGGCCTTGATGCAACTGTCTTGGAGCTGGAATTGCTTCCAAAACTAGCCCCCCTGTAGGAAACAGGGAGCCTCATGTACAGGAGAAACCAAATTGGTAGCCTCTTGGGAACGTGAACGGATAAATTTAAAGGGCAGACATGAGGTCACTGAGACTGCTGTGCAGAGCAATGCCTGGCTGAAGGCCCTTGAGAGTGCTGTGCAGAGTGAATCACTGTCTTAAAGCCAAACTTGCTGCCAAACACAGTTCCACCAGTTGGAAACAGGGAGCCTTGGATATAGATTAAACTGGATGGTGAGCCTAATAAGAAAGGAGCTAGGTGGATTTCAAGCTCTGACTTCAGGCTGCAAAGAGTACTGCGCAGGGTGAAATACTGGCTTGAAGCTGCGGAGACTGCCAATCACAGTCCGCCAGAAACACAGGTCAAAAAGAGGGAACCTCGAGTACAAGTGAAACTGAATGGCGAGCCTCTTGAAAGAGGAAGCCAGATGAATCTGAAATGCTGGTCTGAGGCTGCAGAGACTGCTGTGCAGAGTGAGGGCTGTCTTGGTGCACTGCGCGACCCTGGACCTGAGGATAGTGCTTCAGACAACATTGGAGCTCAAAACTGCTATTCAGAGTAAAGAGCTGGTTTAAAGCCAAAACTGCTGAGCAGAGTGAAGTACAGTATAGAAGCTGAAATTGCTGCCAAACAAAGTCCGCCAATTAGAAACAGGGAGCATAGGGTACAGGTGAAACTGAATAGAGAGCTTCCTGAAAAAAGAAAAAAAGGGAGCCTCAGGTACGGGAGACCCCGAATATCAAAGAGGAAACCAACAGGTTTGGAGAGCAGGCTAGGCAGCAACCTCTGTGCACAGAGATATCATGTGGAGAGTGGAAGTAGTTCCAGTGAAAACCCAGGGTGAAGTGAAAAATGACAAACCTTGAACCTTCATGAGAATGTGACAGTTTTACAGGGCAACCACTAGTTGAAGGATATAGTTTTGCTGTTTGATTGTATCGGAAATGCCTTTGTTAAATATATTTTCCAACTATATATTGTTTCAAGCAACATTTTTTCACTGTTGCAAATGTATAGAATCTGGCAACAAGTCTCAATGAATTCCGTTAAATTATATATCATGATTATGTACCTAGTATTATAAAAGCCATTTACTGTAGATCATTCTTTAACTTTATGTTAGTCAATTAGCAGTCCACAGTAACTACCCCATTTCAGTCATTCTGTCATATTCAAATGATGAAATGAGAAGATAAATATAAAGTGATAACATACTTTTTAATGCTGCATTAGTGAAGCTGGGCTGGATGGACAGATGCTAGAAAACATGCATTGAGCGGCATGTTCAGCCAGGCAGTACAGTATATACAGTATGTGTAGGGAAGCAGAATTTGACATCCTCTGGAACTTCTGTTTAAACAAACACCAATTTTCATTTGACGTGCTGTAGAAATTGCCTTATTTTTTATTACATATCTGTTGACAGACGGACTTATCTTGAAATGTTTGTCTTATCCTGTGGGAATATTGTGCAATGCTCCAGTCAAATAGTAAATTATAGCATACTAGAATTCCACATTTTCTTGTTCCTTTAATTTTTGTAGATTTCTCTCTCACCAGTGTTAAACTTAACAATTTATTTTATGTGTTTTGGTAACTTTATCTTTCAAATCAAAATCAGTTTTGTCTCATGATAAATTTCATGTTTTTTAAAACAAACCACAAGTAACAAGTTGTAGTGACAGTGGACCAGTCACCAGGATATTGTTGTTCTTGTTCATTCAAATAAATAGTTTTTAATACAATCTGTAGGTCCTTTTTAAATGTTATTTTAAAAAAATTGTTTTGCTCCAATAAATTCATGATCAAGGTAGTTTCTCAATTGTATAATTAATCACTGCTCCAAATGATTAATTGTACACTCACCTGTTCATGGCAGAGATTCAAGTACCTTAAGGGAAACTCAAATAACAACAATTAAATTACAGTTTAGGAACCCTTTCGTGAAGTCACACCTTCAAGGAAAATTTGGGATGTGATTGTAAGCAAGTAATAGAACCTCAGACCATCATTCTACCACCTTCATGGCTTGTAATGAATTTAAAATACATTTGACAATCTTTCTCCAGCATTTTATAGCTTAAATCCTAAATCTGGAACATTTTTTTTTAATTTCTTCATATAATTTTTGTTCTATATATTAACTACTCTTTCTAATGCCTTCATTATCACAGTAATGATTTTTGAGTGCCATATTTTTTATTATTTGCATTCACTTTGTCCTTTGATAATTTGTGAATTGTGATGAAAAATTAAAAACCAAAACTTCGAGTATTCAGTCTGACCATTTTTATTTAGCTCTTGCTTGTTGTTTTCATTCCATTGTATAATACTGAACAGTTATTGCAATCACATTGGAAATCTTTCTATATTGCAAATGTTAATTTTAGCTACATGTTTGTATCTACTTAATTGAATTGGTGATTTTAATTTACTTAATTAGAAATTGGAACAGTAAACTTTATGTAAACTAGGAATCAATCAGGCAGAACAAACAATGAGTTACACACACTTATTCAAAGAATCCAGTGTACAATTTTAGTAATACAATAATTAAAATATGCCCAATAGATAAAACATAAACAGGTATTAATAAACTTCACTATTAAGGTTGCTGCTGGAAGAGGTGTTAGTGGGGCCAGCAGGGGGCGCTCACCCTGTGGTCCATGTGGGTCCTAATGCCCCAGTATAGTGACGGGGACACTATACTGTAAACAGGCGCCGTCCTTCGGATGAGACGTAAAACCGAGGTCCTGACTCTCTGTGGTCATTAAAAAATCCCAGGGCGCTTCTCGAAAAGAGTAGGGGTGTAACCCCGGTGTCCTGGCCAAAATTTCCAATTGGCCCTTACTAATCATGGCCTCCTAATAATCCCCCTCTATGAATTGGCTTCATTACTCTGCTCTCCTCCCCACTGATAGCTGATGTGTGGTGAGCGTTCTGGCGCACTATGGCTGCCGTCGCATCATCCTGGTGGATGCTGCACATTGGTGGTGGTGGAGGGGAGTCCCCATTACCTGTAAAGCGCTTTGAGTGGAGTGTCCAGAAAAGCGCTATATAAGTGTAAGCAATTATTATTATTATTATTATTAATAATGTGGTGACAGTTACATCTCAGCATCATTCTTTAGAAGCTTACTCAAAGGAGTTCCAGGATTCATTCTCAGCTCAAAACAGGAAACTTATTTTTATTTTTATGGAACAAGTAAAGACTTATTCCATGTTGAAAATATAGAATAAGAAAAGACACCCGAAGAAGGGTGTCTTTTTTCTTTTTGGCAGGGAATAGACCTATATTTGTTCCTTTGCAGCCTATGCATGCTGATGTAGATACCTACTATTATTATTATTATAACTTTAATTTGAATTTCTACCATTAATATTTATGATTTTGCCATATTCATTTAATTATTCCTAAGTTAACAGTGTTTTGCACTGTTACACATACAACAAAATCCCTTAAAAATATTTTATGTGCTCTGAAAGAAAAGTAGACCTCCCAGTTTATGTTTCACAGTGTTTTTATGCATTGACAACCATTTGGAAGCTTACTATACTCTGACATTATTAAGTCTAAAAATAAATATATATATCCAACATCTATTTACAACACAAAAAATCTTCCTTGTGTAAATACTGGGTATTTTACATATATTTTTATTTTACAATATTCTGTATTGTTGATTATATTTTTGCAGAATGTAGGTTTGAAAACAATTTCAATTACCTTCTTCTTTTCCGTTTAAGATGGCTACACCACAGACGATATTGAATTTTACTGGAAGGGTGATGGAAACTCAGTCACTGGAGTCAACAACATTGAGCTGCCTCAGTTCTCAATCATGGATTATAGAACAGTGTCCAAAAAAGTTGTGTTTACAACAGGTAAGTATCTTAAAGAATGTACAGAACATTTTAAAATCTTTTGTATCTTAAAATTAAAAATATATGGCACAGACTTTCAGTAAATGACATTAGTTTGGTAATGAAACTTCCTTTTATAGTCTATATTAAACTCATGCTTTGTAGGGATATTGTTATTGAAGAAGTGTGCAGGGGTTCAGACATTGCAATCATAGGAAATCAAATAAGAAATGCACCATGTGATAAGATTTTGCATTTATCAAATTCTGCCTAATGAAATATTGCTCATATGTTATTTTTACAATGCCTTTTACAATTACATGAAGATTTCACATAAAAAAGTGTTCTGAGTTTTGTCCACATCTAATGCTGTTTTCCCATCCCTTTCAATTTGTTTATGTATTCAATTACCACAATTTTTATCTTTTATCAACCTTTTATCATTTATTTCTTCAGATTGTCTCACAAGTCTAAGACTAAGCATTACATATTGATTTCATTAATAGAATTTTTTTGTGACAGATGGCAATAAGATTTTGTTTTAGATGAGAGAACACTATAAAAAGTAGGCAACAAATAAAGCATGCATAGTTTTTCTCTCAACTCAAAAAAAAGATTTTTGAGTTGAGAGAAAACTGGCCATGTTTGCTTGCAGACTTTATATGGCCCTTGTTAGTGAGCATAGAGTTTGCATTTCAGTGTAGGCATGAGGAACATTACCAGATCTTCAGGTTTGTACTCATTATCCATCAGTGCATTGTTTTCACTCCTGTGCTCTTATAAGATGCTCATCTACAAGATATTTTAGGTGAAACTGGTGTTCTTGAAAGGTATTTACAAAAATTAAATATGTTCTGAACATTAAGTTTTTGAGTCTTTCATACGTGTCTGGGTACATCTAGGATCCCTCTGGGTTTCCTTCCATACAACACCTGAAACAATGAAAATCCCATCAAGGCTTGTGGTACTTCCATAACAGTGTACGCATACAAGGGAAAAGTTGATCCCAGTCCTTTTGCTCATTCTGAGCAACCTTCCTCAACATTTACTTTAGGGTTTGATTAAACTATTCCACTAAGCCATCTGTTCGGGGATGGTACACTGATTTTCTCTAAAGCTTGATGTTAAGAAGGCTGGCAACTGCCTTCATAAAACATGAGGTGAAGGTGGTACCCTGGTCTGTGAGGATCTCCTAGGGTAGCCTGACCTTGGGGAAAAACTTCACTAGTAGTCTGGCTATGACTCTCCTAACTGCTCGGTGGAGAATATTTCATCCAGATTACTTGTTGCATGACCACCGGGATATATTCATGCCCTCATGATGTTCTAGGCAGGGGTCCAATGATATCTGTGACTATATGTAAAATCAGTTATTCTATAATAGGTAAGGGTTGTAGTAGGAGAATTCAGTTGTCAGGAGAATTCAGACAAAAGTGCCCGATGTCTGTGTAAACTCCTGACCAGAAGATCCTTTGTAGTATGCTGTTCAGGGTTTTGTCAATCCCCAACTGACCTGTAAGTAAGCGAAGTAAGTAGGAATGTGTGAGCTTTAAAATATTTTGCCAATATTTAGAGGGTACAAGAAGTCTTTCCCTGTTCTAACCATCTAGGTGGTACAGAAGGTCATTTTTTCATAAGAAAAGATCGGGCTTGATTATTAAGCCCCTCAACCAGGTTCAAATTAATTTCAACAACCAGTGCACAGTTGTGATCCAGGGTGGGATCTTCATCTTGGTCTTGGTGGAAATGATTAGTGACAAGTCCCATATTCCAGGTGCCAAGGGGATCGTAGGTCAGTCTTGAGTCTCCAGAGTTTTAGACTTGGAAGAGAGAGAGCTTTCAGGATTATTATCCTTCTGCATGGAAAAACCTTTTAGCACCCTCTTTCCCAGTGCACACATTTTAATCTGCCTGCTTTCAGAGGAGATACCTTTATGGTCCCAGGGTCTCTTGCTCAGAATATCATGTGGGTGGGGAAAGTTTGTTCCTAAAACCAGATTATGTTGTAACATATTTGTTTTTGCTTTTAAGCTCTTTTTCACAATTCCTCAGTGTCAATATATTGTAAACACCAACATTTTTGTTGTTTTTTTCAGATAGCTTCTTAAAGCTCTGTGTTTATCATCTTATATCTATATTTTTGCTACCAAAATGTAAAACTCTGCACTTCATGTTTTTCTTTGTCTTTATTTTTTTTCAATCCCCTTTTTCTGCTGTGAACTTTTCTGTGAACTTGACTTGTTTACTAACTATACCAGAATCTAGATTGTTTACATACTGTATGTGTTAAGAAAAGCTGTCCTCCTAACGGAAATGTGATATAATGGAGATATTCCATTATCTGCTTCACTTCAATTTGAGCATTCATCCTTTATCTGTTCTTCGTTTTTTGTCCATTAAATAGTTCTTTAATTGCTAAGTGCTCTGTTTATATCCATTGCTAGTGTTGCTTGTTACATTAACAAGTTAATCAAAGCTTAGTTTTTTTTTTGTCTGAATCCATTATGACTACATCCTAGAATCCTAATGCCATAATGTTGATATTCAGTATAGTTATACATATTGTGGATATAATGTTCAATCTTTGTCATCATTTTTATGGATGAGTGCTGCATTTTACAATCTTCTAGCAATCTTCATGCAAATGGTGATTAACTCTGCAATAAGTGACTGCTGCAGGAGTTTTGATAACAATATTTGAATAACATCACTTTTGTTCCTAAGAATGACATCTGTTTACAGAAATTTGATTATCTTCACTTCTTACACTTCTGCATCTTCTATGCTAATATTAGACATATGGCTTTGTCTTTGTCCAGTTTAAGACTTGGCAAGCAATTGTTAATTGCTTACTGGCAAAGAACTGAGTAAGATATTAATTTAATATACTAGACATCTGCCTTTCATCATCAAAGGTTTTCCATTATCATCTCAGAGACAGTAACTGAGACAGTTATAGTCATGTTAACTGAGTATAATAGTTTTGTAAATAGCTCTTTAAAGGTTTTCCATGGAAGAACTGTTAGGGATTCGGTAAGAGGAACCGAAACCAGTGAATGAACCCACTTGCTGGAGCTGATAAAGCCTAGCCGTGATCCAAAGAAAGCCGTAGTCGAAGAAACGAGCCGAGAGTCCAGGGGAAGCCAGAGATCCAAACAGGGAACGAGTTACCGAAGTCAAACCATGATCCAAAACCGTAGACAATAGAACAATCCGAGAGTCCAGGGGAAGCCAGAGATCCAAATAGGGAATGAGTTACCGAAGCCAAAGTGTGATCTGAAACCGTAGACAATAGAGCAATCCGAGAGTCCAGGGGAAGCCAGAGATCCAAAACAGAGCATGAGTACCGAAGCCAAGCCTTGATCCGAAAAACCGTCGTCAAAGGGGGAAAAACCGTAATCCAAAAACCAAGAATAACAAAAAGCAGAAGAAGGAGTAGTGCAACTAGGAAGCTCGAAAGGAAAACCAATACTGAGCGATGAGGTACCATTGAAATAACAACAGAAATTTATATAGCCAAAAAAAATGTACATATGCAATAAAAAATATAAAAAAGAAAAAATATTATAATAACAATGTGTCCTTAGCTTTCTATTTTTTAGATGTAAGAAAGCAAAAGCAGGTTACATATTATACATCGTGTTGTATCGCCTGCAACATTCTACATAACATATTTAGTAAACTCTTGAAAAATAAAATGAAAAATTAAATGGGACAAAAATATTTGTCAGAGTGCATCAATTTATCAGTACACTTCGCAAGAATTTTCAACTGTAATTAGCTTACACCGCATATGTCCTTGCAATCATATTTTAAAAGACATTTTCTTTTGTGAGAGTTGCCTGTCATGATGAATCTCAGCAGAGATAAAAGCAGAAAGCGAAACAGAATACATAACAAGATTCATACAGTCTGCTGGTTCCAGAGACCTGTCCTAAGGGATCCTCCCTATTGTACAAATACATTTCTTCCACTTCAAATTTCTACACTTGATTCACAGATCTATACAAAAAGGAAACACTAATTAACAGTGGAGGCTCTAGCATTTGGCTTCATTTAATTTGAATGTGTAAGACTGTCTAGTTTGGTTCCAGTATGACACAAAACCTTTTTTAATGCCCAAATGCTTTACAGATAGATATACAGTAACATAAAGTAAAGGTCATTTGAATTTTCTACAGTATTCAAAAGTTACATTTTGAAGGACCCTAAAGGATTTGAATTCACAACATGGTTAGATGTTATTTTTTCCAAACACGCCTTCTATTTTTGTGAAGTGTGTCTTCTTTTTGCCTTATATCCTTTTTTTAGTTTGAAGTAGGTGTTTAGATTGTGGCAATAGCCAAATCTTTATGGCACAATACGTGTGCTGTCAGCTTTTAAAGATAATTTAATATATAATCTTTTAAAAAAGCTTAGTCCTGTTTTGCATCATCTTCCCTATAGATTATAATTATGAGTCATACCATCAGCTGTGACAAATCTTTATTGCCTTCAATGTTTTTGAGAAGATTGTATGCTATGGAATGAATGCTTGGATTTGATATTTTGTATTCTTTGTAGGTTTCAGGACAGAGTAAACTGTTATTACTTTAAACAAATAATACTTTTTTTGCACTTCCACGTGATTTGGATTGACATTGACCAATTTTGGTATTACCACCATCTACTATAAAAGGAAGAAGATAAATTCTTGGGTTTATTCAAAGACTTAATAATAATTGAATACATTTTGTTTTTTCATTTTTAATGGCTTCTGCTGCTTTTAAAAATATGAATGTTTTTTATTAACCATCTTTGAAAACAAGAAAAATATTGTAAACAGGATAACTTTTGCTTCAAAAGGTTGAAAACAAAACCTGATTAGATATACTTTGCCTTGCAAAATTATTCAGAACATTCCTATCGTGCCCCATTTACTGAAATGATGTACACACATTTTAATCTTAGTATTTTATTCAAAACCTGAATGCTCACATTAAAACATCTAAGGATAAGATGGTGTAAATGGTAACTGTAAATGCCATCATATACTAAAGAGTAAAAAAAACGAAATCTGTTGATTGTATAAGTATTCATTCCTGTGAACTCAATATGGTGGTAACTCCCTTGGCAGTTGAACGTCTCTTTGAAAGTCTCTACCAACTTTGCATGTTTTTTTTTCGCTACATTTTTCCCCATTGTGCTTGGCACATTTGCTCAAGCTGTCTCAGGTTGCTTCTGGATTGCTTATTCTGGACAGCAGTTTTCACCTTCTTCACATGTTCTCAGTAATATACAAGGACTGAGCAATTCAATGACATTCAATTTCTTATTCTTAAGCCCCTATAGCTTTGTTTTGTGTTATTGTACTTCTTTAATTTTGTCCCAGATTTAGGGCTGAAACAGCCCTATGTTTTTACCCTATGTTTTACCTGTACTTTTCTTTATCTACAGTATGCTCCCATCAGTTTTCATAAGCTCCCAGTCCCTGAGAGGAAAAACTATAGTATAATGGTGCCACCACCATGCTTATTATTTATACCCGTCTTCTGATCTGTGCCTTTGTGCAACTTTTTTTCTGTTATTTTGACTGAATTAATAACATTTTTGCTTGAGAATTCCCTACCCCACTGAGAGACCTTACAGAGATAGATGTGAACTACTAATATGGCACACAGACAAAGGACACTTAACTAATTATTTAGCTTGTTAAGGAAATTTTGTACAACTAAAATAATTTGGGCTTGCCAAAGCAACAGCTTTGAATACTTATGCAATCATGTATTTTCTATTTTTATTGCATATAGTTTGTCTTATCCATTAACAAAAGTTATAATACCATAGTATGTCACCTGAAGAAGGTTCCATGGCTGAAACTGTGTTTTCTTTCTTCTCTTTTCAGCATGGAATAAACCTATTACTTGTTCCTTTGCAGCCTACTCATGCTGACGCAGCTACCCACCTGAACTACTACAGCCTAATACCATAGTAGTTGTATTTGCCTCAAAAACTCTTAATATTACTTTAATTCAAATTTGAGGAGCTTTACCAGATTTTATCCTTACAAATTAACTTTTACTTTCTTGTAGCACGTTATAGTTTTATACCCTAGTACTGTTGGCATTTTTATGACTTCCTCTCATGTGTAAATCAGGATAAGTCAATACCAAAACACAAGAGCTTTAATAGGTTAGCTTCATATTTTGATAAATGCAATGTTTCTCTGCAATAAAAGCCTATCAATCTACTGTGTGTTGAGGTCAGCATTTTGGAAGAACTACTATAGAAAGGGTGAATTAATAAAGAAACAGCCTGTGATGTGCAATGTAGTTACCTGAACATATTACCTCACACTAGTAACATTTTATTTGCTATTAATCGTCCCATTCCTGGCTCTAGTATATTTCTTTTTCTGCTGTTGCAGTGCTTGTGAGCTTACCTAAATTGCATCTGCAAAAACAACAGGCTTCATGTGTTTTGGATAAGTTAGGAAGGTTGTTAATATGAGACTCCTTCCATAAAGATTATGAAATATGATTTTTTTACTACAATCAGAAATGTGGATGATAATACTGTATGTAACTATATGACTGTAACTAATCCCTGAAGAGAAACTAAGTGCACATGGTAGGATGCTTCTTTAAAATGAAGGAAAATGAAACACCTTGTGTACACCATTGAACACCAATGTACAAGTGTGACAGAGTTTGGTTAAATTAAGGATTAACATGTTATACATACAGTGGATTTCTGGAAATGAAACTGAAATATGAACATTGAAACAACCTTCCTTGAACAACAAAAAAGAGCAGTTAAGATACAAACTTCGAAAGCAGGTGCAGATTGTCATTTTATGTTGCAATTTTGTTTGTTTCTCCTTTCAGGATCTTATCCGAGGCTGTCATTAAGTTTTCAACTGAAAAGGAATATTGGCTACTTTATTTTACAAACCTACATGCCTTCAACTCTTATTACCATCTTATCCTGGGTCTCCTTCTGGATCAACTATGATGCTTCAGCTGCAAGAGTTGCTCTGGGTATGTTTCTTATCCTTGTCCATAATGGAGAGGAAATTTAATTGAACTAATATTCATGTGGAACTTCAAACCTATTTCATTCATAAAAAATGGTTTCCCATTTTCTGAGAATAAATGGCATAGATTAAAAGTGCATGTCTGAGAGACCCATACTGTATGTGAGATTAAAAGAAATATAGTAAAACACTACAAACACAAGATTAGGCTTATTCCACAAATACTCTGTGATTTATTTTAATCATCTGTTTACAAGTTTCCAAATTGAATGTTCATATGGGACTTGTACCTCATGTCACATAAAAAGTCACATTCTTTTGTGTGAGTGAGCAGTGTCCACTAAAACCTTAAATGCATAAAGAAGGTGCATACAGGTGTTCTACATGGACGACTGGCATGCCCCTAGTAAATGCAATAATGATAAGCTGTTGCATTGATAAGTGGCAACAGTTAATATTGTGTATCATTAAATGAGTTATTGATTGTCTTAGAATTAAATGATTAAGCAAGGCAACATACTGTATGATGATCACTCTGCAACAAAGCAAGAAGAATTGATTGATTCTTACAGTATATTGTCAGGTGTATTATCATCAAGCTGAAAGATCAAGAAATTGCATTGACATGACAGATGTGCTGCAGAGTTCTACAAATGTGGTCAATGAGATCATTTCTTACTCTGGGTTAATGCTCCAAAACACCTTTACACTAACATCACTATACACTGTATATTCTAAAAAAACATTGCCTTTATATCAAATAGTGAACACTTCATGGTTTCTTCTGTGACTGAACTTAACAGTTCAGAATAAAGAATATAGAATATAGAATATAGAATAAAAAGCAAAATGTATAATAGTCTAAAATCACCCTTTTTGCTAATATATGGGCAGTTGTTTTCCATTGTGATATATAGTAGTACAGATGTAGCCATTCAGAATGCGTGTTAAAACACTGTAACTCTTTACAGGGGCTGTGCTTTATCGTGGTATGCTTCGTCATTGTGATTCACTGGCCAAACACAATCGATAGGTGGCAATTGTGGTGCATTAGATTTTAGTAACAATGTGAGCTTCCTATGACAAAAAAGTAATACTTTTTAATGCTTTTTAAAATTCACTTAATATGAAATATTAATATGGAATCATGTAACTAAAGGGACGTTTTGAAAAAAGCTGAATATTAAAATACTTTTCTGAAAGTTATTATAAATAAAATAAAGTTAAATAAATATATTTATGTAGCTGGTTATGGAAGGGTATTCCACTTTGTTCATGAACAACTGCATTTCATTTAACTTGGTTACCGTGGTCATCAACAGGTCAGTTGATAATGCTCCTAAAGTCCAGTGGATAAATAGAGCAGTGAATGATTTAGTGAGTAAATCAACAATTTATAATGAGCACTATCTCCTCTTCACTGTGGTACTGTATCGTGGCAGTGAGATGTAAACTGGCAAAACTATATACTTTTTACTGTATGTATTATTATGTTTTTATAAATTAACTCTGGTGTATGGATTTGTATCTGTGTGTGCCCTGCAATGGATTAGTATCCTGTCCAGTGTGTATCTGGCTCCTCTGCCACCATGAATTTAATTTACATACAGTATTTCTCATAAATAAGGAATTCTGTCTTGAACAGTTTCAGAATTCTTTCAAAACTGCATTTGTCAATCTTATTTCAATAATGTATAATGGTAGGTAGGAGCAAGTACCAATAAATTTAATTGACTGAAATGTTATAGTGATATACTAAAGTGAAGGAAGAAAAAGCAAGCTAAAAAATAATAATAATAATAATAGGAGGCTATGACTGGTAAAGGGCAGGGGGAAATTTGGCTAGGATACCATGGTAACATCCCAACATTGGAAGGATGTTAATACAATCTCAGGTATTAGTATGAATACAATAAAATTAAGTACATTCTGTAGCACTGAAATAAATATTACTTTTATACTATGACTATTCTTTATAGTCTCAGATCAGGTTAATTTAGTTGAACTGTTAAACTCTGCTAATCTTAAATGAACATTTTTTAAATGAGCTTTTTTATTGTTTTATCATGACATGAGTCTTACAGAATTCAGTGTAACTTAAGTGGTCAAAGATGTTAAATTATGATGTCTTCAGTAACTGACATCCAAGTATGCAACAGTTGAACAGATTAGGCAGTTACTGTACCTTTCAGCACGGAAGTCATAAGGAACAAATCGTGAAGAGGCAGGAGAGCGGAAAAAGACCCATATGCGTTGCTGTGGGATGGGGGATTCGCCCGGGCTCAGCAGTTCTGGAGTCAAATAGAAACTAATGCCCTCAGGCAGCGGACGTGGGGCGACCTGGATGGAAATATATAGCCCCAGAGAGAGAGAGACTCTGGAAGGAGAGCAAAGCACAGGAAACTAGGGACAGGACAGAGTAGGAGTGCCCTCTGGCTGCAGAGGGCATGACAGTATTGACCTATGTTCAGTCAATGGTCATAATGACTAGTGTTTAAAATATTTTTAAATCCTTTTTAAAAAAACTGCTTTGTTTAAAATGCTTCAGCTTTCAGTATGTAATATTGTTTTACAGAGCCTAATTCAGAGCAATTATGCAGTGTTTTTTTTTTAAAGTAGAGTTAATATTATCACGTCACATACTGTACATTATGTCCTTCACTTTCTTTTGTATTGGCTCTGGCAAACACTGAACCACTACCATTATGTCAGTAATTTATAGTAGGCTAAAGTGCTCTCTCTAACATTTCATTAGATGTATTTTACAGAAAAAAATACTTTTTTCAGTTGCATTTCCAGTTCCATTTACAGATGCAGCCATTCAAACTGCACGGTAAAAACCCGTGGTACGGTAATCTACCCACAAGCCATCGCAGGGCACCGGAGGGCACCGCGGTAAGTGATTGGCTGGCCAAAATGACCAACAGGGGCACTCGTGGTGCATTGGTTTGTAGTGAAAAGATTTAATCATTTAATCTCTTTACTGTGCACATTTTAATCCGCTTAGTTTTGAATATTTATATAGAATTTTACCACTAAAGGGAAATTTTAGTAGCTGAGCATAAAAAGAAGAGGAGCATAACGCATCTGAAGGTCATAAACGATATTAATTTAGGAACATAAACATTACTGTATGTACGTAAACTGTACTGTGTATGGCTGGTCTTGATAGTTTATAGAAAAAATACACACCAGTTTTCCATTTCTCCCTAAACATTTTAAGCATGAACGTTTTATGAAATGGTACCCAAATATGCGATTGCTGTATAGAATGAATTTTAATTTAAAAAAATTATTTAACACGAAACTTAAGATGTTTACATCTTCCGCCTGAGAACAGTCACCCGTTGTTACCCAACGCAGAAACACAACCACTAACTAGCAAAGAGAGGACATTAGCTAGCCAATATGATAACGAAATTAATGAGTATTTTGTTTATTTCTTTTGGACATTTATTTGAACATTTCCATCGATTGTACAAGCACTTTGAAACTGTCCTATCCCTAGTTCATCAGGCACTTTCTTTTACGCTGCGGGCATTCTCCCGGTCTGGCGCCGGTCTGTGTCTTCTAGGATATAATGCCAGCAAACTCTTGTTTTTATGTCCACTATAACAGACAATCTCCTTTGCTTTTAACCGAGCGCTTTAATAATTTCCTAAAATGAAAATGATTTACTTTATTTCCCTCACGGGATCAATAAAAGTATCAATCATCTATCTACATTAACTATCGGACAGAATTCTGGGGTCTCCCTATACAGATGCAGCCATTCAAAATGGGTGAGGTATTTCGCGGCATACCCCGGTGGGCGTGTCGCGGTATCACGCAGTTCACGTGTGTCACGTGGCTTACTATCCGGCGTCGCCTTGTAAAACCGCCAGGGGGAGCTTAACCTCTCATGTACAGCATTTGAGCCTTTAATTTTGAACTGTGTATTACAGCATGTTAATCATCAGTCATTAAAATGTTGGTATATTTTATGAAAGCAAGATTGCTCAGTTGGACAAAAGTACACAACCTACCTTTATCAGAAATATTTATGCATCAAAGCCTTTTGATATTACTCATAAAAGAAGATATTACTAATAGTATTAATAATGATGACTTTGGACAAGCTGTATACTCAAAGTATAATTTCTTTAGCACATTTGTACAAGCACTTGGAATCTGTCCAAGCCATACTTTGTCAGGCATTTTGTTTTACTTCAACGGGCATAAAAACTTCCTTGCTTTTAACAGGGCGTTTCATAATTTCTAACTACGAAAATGATTTAAAATGCGACACCTATCATTCAACTAGAGCTTAAAATATCACAAGGATCCTCAAGAGCACAGCAAAGAGTGTATTAAAAGACACTTGTATTTATCAACGCTTTCTTTTCGGTATACCAGATTTTATGGAACCACTTCAGAGGGGTGTCAGCCAGTCAGATTCCAGGAATCGGCACTTTAAAGGAAAAATACACACCGGTATTCCATTTCTCCCTAACGATTTTAAGCATCAAAGTATTTAATTAGCATGTGAAATAGTGTGTGAAAAAGTGGTAGTTTTAAGCTTTTCTGCTAATATAATATGGAATCGCGTATCTAAAGAATTTAATAACGGTATTCGTGTGCTGTGACAGGGCTGTGTAGGGCTGTTTCGCCTGCCTGTTCATGCAAGCTGTGTTGTAGCCTACTGGTCTAGGTGTGTGACTAACAACGCACAGGTTGTGTGTTCGAATCCAGCTGGTGCTGGACTTTTCTTTTAACAAACATTTCTTCGAAAAAATAGAATAGCGATATTATGGACAATCAATTGAATTTTATATTTCAAAATATCGCAACATGATCGATATTTGCGATATTTTGAACATATCTTCCCTTCTGACAGCGGTTCCTGCTTCTATTGTGTGTGTGTGTGCAACAGAGTACATTTTTATAGAGAAATGGAGGCTGGACAGTATGCGTTACAATATAAACATTTATATTGATTTAAATCGTGTTCTGATTTAAATCCCAAACGCGTGTTTAATTATATGTGTTTTTTAATCATAATCAGGCTAATGCATTTCTACATTTTCTGTATGAACCAGCTTAGAGGTTCATACAAAAAGACAGCTTGTGTTTAAATTGAGTGTAAGGTAATATATGCTTCTAAAGTCATGGTCAGCATTTATTATTTACTGTGCTGTTAACTTTTTCTGTGCCTAGTCACATTATTTTATAGCGTTTTAATTGCGTTATTAAATCCGGTGGCGCTGTGTGTTAGTTTCCTGACTCCCATGTCACATGGTCTGTGATTGAATCCCATGGAACTATGACTTTATTTTTTAACAAACATTTCTTTGAAAAAATGAAACGTTTCCCTTGGTCAGAGATTAAATAAAACCTCACTCGCACCAAACAAATTTATATTTCTAAATATCACAAAATATGTTCATTGTCTTCCAATCGAGTCGAGTTGACATTGGAAGCCTGCCACACCCGGACTGTTAAACCAACGCATTAGCACGTCAAAGCCCATTGAGGGTATTGAGCCAGTATTGGCTTTAGTTTCCCCCCCCCTGTCCCCTCAATTCAATTCAATTCAAGGTGTTTTATGGTTTGATATACTGGATTTTGTATTGAGGTTGTTATCTATGTTTTTGGTTGGTATTATGTTTATATGGTTGTTTTTGTTGGTTGGTCGTTATTATGTTTATTAATATTATTAATGGTTATTAATAATAGGATCTATAGTTGAAATCTGAGCCTAAATAAAAAGAAAAAGCATTTTCAGAGAGCAATTACGCTGTGTTTATGTAGAATAAGTGATTAGGTTTATGAGCAATCTAATTACTTATTCGTTTAAAACGCTATATAAAATAAAGTTTATTTTTAATTTGCTGGACAGAGTGGTGAACATTATTATGCATAAGACCAAGATAACAATCCTGATCAGTTTAGAAATTTGTGTACGCTGTAAGGTTTTTACTTCTTAATTAAACTTTTAAAATACACGTTTCGAATAGAAAGAAATCCTCTTCCTGGTACAGTATGTATAGCAAACCAGCACGTCTGTTTTTCTCCAATCAGAGGGGTGTCAGATGGTGTCAGCCAATCACCATTCTGAAGCCCTATCCATCTCTGGTACAGATGCAGCCATTCAAAGTGAGCGGTACAGACACGTACCGCAGGTAATTGGCTGCGGTATCGCGTATCATGACGCGGTGCGTGATTGGTTGACCGACAGGGGCACTAGTGGTCCGTTGGTCTGTCGTAGAAAGACTTACTGTAAACGTCTTTACTGTGCCTGTTGTAGATATTGAATTTTACAACTGAAGGGAAATCTTAGTAGCTGAGCATAAAAAGAATAGGAGCATACTGTAACGCGTGTGAAGGCCATAAACGATATTAATTTTGGAACATAAACATAAAGTATATAGCTGGTCTTGGTACTTTAAAGAAAAAAATACACACCAGTATTCCATTTCTCCTTAAACATTTTAAGCTTCGAAGTCTTTAACTAATGTGATACCGGAGTCAACAAGCATACTTTTAGAATTTGATTAAAAGGGAATATAATATGGAATCGCATATCTAAAGAATTTAATAACGGTATGATTATATTCGTGTGCTACGACAGGGCTGTGTAGGGCTGTTTTGCCTGCCTGTTCATGCGAGCTGTCTTGTAGCCTACTGGTCTAGGTGCGTGACTAACAACGGACAGGTTGTGTGCTCGAATCCAGCTGGTGCTGGACTTTTCTTTTAACAAACATTTCTTCAAAAAAATAGAATAGCGATATATGGACAATCAATTGACTTTTATATTTCAAAATATCGCAACATGATCGATATTTGCGATATTTTGAACATATCTTCCCTTCTGACAGCGGTTCCTGCTTCTATTGTGTGTGTGTGTGCAACAGAGTACATTTTTATAGAGAAATGGAGGCTGGACAGTATGCGTTACAATATAAACATTTATATTGATTTAAATCGTGTTCTGATTTAAATCCCAAACGCGTGTTTAATTATATGTGTTTTTTAATCATAATCAGGCTAATGCATTTCTACATTTTCTGTATGAAACAGCTTAGAGGTTCATACAGAAAGACAGCTTGTGTTTAAATTGAGTGTAAGGTAATATATGCTTCTAAAGTCATGGTCAGCATTTATTATTTACTGTGCTGTAAACTTTTTCTGTGCCTAGTCACATTATTTTATAGCGTTTTTATTCCGTTATTAAATCCGGTGGCGCTGTGTGTTAGTTTCCTGACTCCCATGTCACATGGTCTGTGATTGAATCCCATGGAACTATGACTTTATTTTTTAACAAACATTTCTTTGAAAAAATGAAACGTTTCCCTTGGTCAGAGATTAAATAAAACCTCACTCGCACCAAACAAATTTATATTTCTAAATATCACAAAATATGTTCATTGTCTTCCAATCGAGTCGAGTTGACATTGGAAGCCTGCCACACCCGGACTGTTAAACCAACGCGTTAGCACGTCAAAGCCCATTGAGGGTATTGAGCCAGTATTGGCTTTAGTTTCCCCCCCCTGTCCCCTCAATTCAATTCAATTCAAGGTGTTTTATTTGCATGACAGATGGGTACAAGCAGTGTTGGCTATGTATATTGTAACGCTTACGGCAGACAGGCACTGTGTAAGAGCCGGCGCACCAGAGCAGCGCACCGAGGGAGCGTCTGCATTTATAACTTAGTTTTTAATATTAGTCAAGCAATATGAAGCATCTCCTTTTACTTTTAAGTCCCTTAAATACATTTACACCATTTCCTTTTTCTGATCACTCGCTTTCTGGATACACATCTCACCTGTCTTTGTTTTCCTGGTTTGCTGATTATGCCTGCTGCGGTCCACTCCTACCCTCACACCTAAAGAATACTATTTTAAATTTCTTGGCGCAGTTCATTAACCCTTGTATGTGCTGTCCGCGCCCAAAATGCAATTAAAAAAAGTCAAAAACCGTGCTCAAAATGCAATTTAGAGCTTAATAAGATACACTCCACAGGCAAAATTAAAGACAAAATTAAAGACGATTAAAATCTGTAATCTTTCCACTTGTACTGTATGTCATCGGACAGTTTCTGCTTTGTGTAATGATGGTGAGAAAGCTGTGCTCAATGTATTTAAGGGACTTAAAAGTAAAAGGAGATGCTTCATATTGCTTGACTAATTTTAAAAACCAAGTTATAAATGCAGACGCTCCCTCGGTGCCGCGCCGGGTGTAAATATCAAAGTATACATTCCCAACAAGAATTGTACCCATCTGTCATGCAAATAAAACACCTTGAATTGAATTGAATTGAGGGAGAGAGGGGGTAGTGGGACAGATATACTGTAGACAGACTCAAGGCAAATAAGATACTTATGGGTACGCAGGCATTCACAACAGCAACATACGAAACGTTTGCACGTACTGTATAGTTAAGTTATTACTTGGTTTTCAAAGTGCAACGAAATACAATATTGTTGTTGCTGCTGTTCTGGTTGTTTTTATCCCGTAAAGCGTTTTGAGAAGCCACCTTTAAAGGTGATATATACTGTAAAACGGCTGATTCTTATGGAATGTGTTCCGCAGGATATTCAAATTTGTATTTATTTATTTTTTAATCGCGTATCTTAGGAAATTATTTATTGTCTTTATATTTGGCCAGGGCTTTAAAGAGAAGGCGCGCCAAAAAATGTCGGTGCCGTCGTCTCCGCTTTAAAGGTACCCCCAGCGTAGTTATAGTGGACATAAAAACAAGAGTTCGCTGGCATTATATCCTAGAAGACACAGACCGGCGCCAGACCGGTAAATGCTTGATGAACTAGGGATTGGACAGTTTCCAAGTGCTTGTACAATCGATGGAAATGTTCAAATAAATGTGCAAAAGAAATAAACAAAATAATCATTTATTTCTTTATCATATTGGCTAGCTAATATCCTCTCTTTGCTAGTTATTGGCTGTGTTTCTGCGTTGGGTAGCAACGGCTGACTGTTCTCAGGTGGAAGATGTAAACAATAATTAAATGTGATAAAGTATAGTTTGCATGTTTATACATTCATGTTAATCGTATTCTTGATTTATTTCAATAAGTGTTCATGTTTCATTTGCTAACTTAGAGCATATTGTGCAATGAAGAATAAAATAGCTGCATGACAAGTGACTTCCTTCTCTCAGTGGAAATTAAAAGGTAGCCTGATAAATTATAAGACAGTAAGAAAAGTTCCAATCAGGAGGAGACAATTCTGTCCATTTTTTTTTTTGTTTGATTGCTGGTAGCAAACTGATCTGAGGATATTCTGAGTGGGACAGATACATTATTTTATAGCGTTTTAATTGCGTTATTAAATCCGGTGGCGCTGTGTGTTAGTTTCCTGACTCCCATGTCACATGGTCTGTGATTGAAACCCATGGAACTATGACTTTATTTTTTAACAAACATTTCTTTGAAAAAATGAAACGTTTCCCTTGGTCAGAGATTAAATAAAACCTCACTCGCACCAAACAAATTTATATTTCTAAATATCACGACATGATCGAATTTAAGTCTTTTTAATAACAATGAATAGTCACCTATGCGTTACAAAATATACATTTATATTGATTTGAGTCGCGTTTTGATTTAAATCGTGAACGTGTGTTTAAATATATGTGTTTAAAGGCGATATACTGTATGAAAGCACTGAAGGTGTTTTATTTGCATGACAGATGGGTACAAGCAGTGTTGGGTATGTATATTGTAATGCTTACTGCAGACAGGCACTGTGTAAGACCCGGCGTACCAGAGCAGCGCACCGAGGGAGCGTTTGCATTTATAACTTAGTTTTTAAAATTAGTCAAGCAATATGAAGCATCTCCTTTTACTTTTAACTCCCTTAAATACATTGAGCACAGCTTTCTCACCACTTAAGATTACTTTTGATACCATCCTTACAAGGGAAATCTTCTGCCCATTATGCAAAACCAAACCCTCCTCCCATCCCAGTTTACCCTCTTTATCATCCTCAAAATCTACCTCGATTTTCGACTTAAAGCATTACTGCTTACTGGGTTTTTGAGGGGGAGGTGTCTTTCGCTGGAAATCTCGCCTGCCTCCACTACTCAACCCCCTCCCTCCCGGAATGCTGGCTGTGACGAATTAAACCGGTCTCACAGGTATTCAAAGTAGGAAGTACAGTGTTAAGTACTCCCTCAATAGAATCGCTTTAAGGAAAAGCATTTTCAGAGAGCAATCACGCTGTGTTTATGTAGAAAAAGCGATTAGGTTTATGAGCAATCTAATTACCTATTCGCTTAAAACGCTATATAAAATAAAGTTTATTTAGAGATGAATGATAGGTGACTATTCATTGTTATTAAAAAGACTTAAATTCGATCATGTCGTGATATTTAGAAATATAAATTTGTTTGGTGCGGGTGAGGTTTTATTTAATCTCTGACCAAGGGAAACGTTTCATTTTTTCAAAGAAATGTTTGTTAAAAAATAAAGTCATAGTTCCATGGGTTTCAATCACAGACCATGTGACATGGGAGTCAGGAAACTAACACACAGCGCCACCGGATTTAATAACACAATAAAAACGCTATAAAATAATGTGACTGGGCACAGAAAAAGTTTACAGCACAGTACAATAATAAATGCTGACCATGACTTTAGAAGCATAAATTACCTTACACTCAATTTAAACACAAGCTGTCTTTCTGTATGAACCTCTAAGCTGGTTCATACAGAAAATGTAGAAATGCATTAGCCTGATTATGATTAAAAAACACATAATTAAACACGCGTTTGCGATTTAAATCAGAACACAATTTAAATCAATATAAATGTTTATATTGTAACGCATACTGTCCAGCCTCCATTTCTCTATAAAAATTTACTCTGTTGCACACACACACACACAATAGAAGCAGGAACCGCTGCCAGAAGGGAAGAAGGTGACTATTCACTGTTATCAAAAATGACTTAGAATCGATCATGTTGCGATATTTTGAAATATAAAAGTCAATTGATTGTCCATAATATCGCTATTCTATTTTTTTGAAGAAATGTTTGTTAAAAGAAAAGTCCAGCACCAGCTGGATTCGAACACACAACCTGTGCGTTGTTAGTCACGCACCTAGACCAGTAGGCTACAAGACAGCTCACATGAACAGGCAGGCAAAACAAATCAAATTCTAAAAGTATGCTTGTTGACTCCGGTATCACGTTAGTTAAAGACTTGGAAGCTTAAAATGTTTAGGGAGAAATGGAATACTGGTGTTTATTTTTTTCTTTAAAGTACCAAGACCAGCTATATACTGTATGTTTATGTTCCAAAATTAATATCGTTTATGGCCTTCACACGCATTACAGTATGCTCCTATTCTTTTTATGCTCAGCTACTAAGATTTCCCTTCAGTTGTAAAATTCAATATCTACAACAGGCACAGTAAAGACGTTTACAGTAAGTCTTTCTACGACAGACCAATGGACCACGAGTGCCCCTGTCGGTCAACCAATCACGCACCGCGTCATGATACGCGATACCGCAGCCAATTACCTGCGGTACGTGTCTGTACCGCTCACTTTGAATGGCTGCATCTGTACCAGAGATGGATAGGGCTTCAGAATTGTGATTGTCTGACACCATCTGACACCCCTCTGATTGGAGAAAAACAGACGTGCTGGTTTGCTATACATACTGTACCAGGAAGAGGATTTCTTTCTATTCGAAATGTGTATTTTAAAAGTTTAATTAAGAAGTAAAAACCTTACAGCGTACACAAATTTCTAAACTGATCATGATTGTTATCTTGGTCTTATGCATAATAATGTTCACCACTCTGTCCAGCAAATTAAAAATAAACTTTATTTTATATAGCGTTTTAAACGAATAAGTAATTAGATTGCTCATAAACCTAATCACTTATTCTACATAAACACAGCGTAATTGCTCTCTGAAAATGCTTTTTCTTTTTATTTAGGCTCAGATTTCAACTAAAGATCCTATTATTAATAACCATAATAACGACCAACCAACAAAAACAACCATATAAACATAATACCAACCAAAAACATAGATAACAACCTCAATACAAAATCAAATATATCAAACCATTAAACTCTCTCAAATTCCTCTGATTATCATAATCCCGCCCCTTATGCAAAACCAAACCCTCCTCCCATCCCAGTTCATCCTCTTTATTATAAACAAAATCTACCTCAATTTTCAACATAAAGCATTACACAAAATCAATACCTCAACACTCCATACTCAATAATGATAATTCACAAACAGCCAGAACATGTAACTCCACATTTCCAAATAGACCCACCCCTTATGCAAAACCAACATCCCTCCCCTGTTCTCTCTCTCCGCTGGCGTTTGTAATCGTTTTAATTTTTAAATAAATTTAACAAAGTCATGTATTTTAAAAATATACTTGCAGCATACCCTGCTTGTTTTCAATGGCTGCATCTGTATGTCAGTCCTAGGTCATTGCCAATTGTTTTCTTGCATTAACATTTATGATTAAGTCATGCATACTGCATGTTTTGATTGTTTGATGTGTGACTGTGAAATCTACTTTAGTTTAATTTTTGTGCGTGTTAAACTGTCAACAAAATCCATCTATGTACTGTTTAAGAAATTGTATTGTGCTTGAAATAATGTGCAAAGCTAAGAGAAGCCAGTTGAGTTGTCCATTTTTTTGCTATGCTGTTATTGTTGCACAGTCAATCCTAATAGTTAAAAAGCTTTTATCTTAAAGAGAAATATAAAATACAGAATACTTTTTCAGTATAAAGTAAGAGTCATGGATCCAACATCCCTGTTCACAAGAACTGAACTACAAACATACAGAACTGGTTTGCAGGCTGTGATGAAATTACACTTGCCTCAAATTAATCAGTCTGTATCAACACTTCAGGTGCCTGCAAAAAAATTCAGATCAAGCTAAATAAAATGAAAAAATCACCTTAACATTTTTTGGGAGTCATACCAATCTCACTTCTTACCTTCTGCCCCCATGAATTCATTAACGATTAGTGCAGTCTTCAAGTTAATTAATAGCACTTAATCTAGAACAATAGAATAATGAGAGGTTTAAGCTATCATGTATAAGATGAACACAGATGGACAAGTGTCCTCTCCAGGGTGTAGCTTGCCTTGTGCACATTGCTTACCAGGATAGGCTCTGGCTTCCTGCAGCTCTGTATTGAATAAAGTGGTTAGAACATGGATGGATTTTGTATGACAATGAATTAAAAGAAGATACAAAAAATGGTATCTTAATGTGGGTTGTGAGAAATATGAAATGAAAATAATGTATGTTCGCATTGTAGCTGTGGGAAACAGTTTTGATTCATACAAGAATATATTATTGAAATTATAAGTGAAATTCTTAAAGAGGCTGTACTAATGTAATATGTTTTGCAAAAGCATTCAAAGCCTTGCACAGTTTTCACATTTTGTTTATTCTTGCAGTCATGACATTTTGAAGTTGCAATACATATCAATTGTTCTCATGATTTCAAATTAAATACACCTACTGTATTTCTGTGAGATTCCTTGGTCACGCAAAGACTCATCCATGAAGACTAAGCAATTCTGAGATAAAGGTTATGGAAGCACAAATTAGGAGAATTTGTCTCAAAATTCCCACATGGAGTTAACCAATGTGGGAAAACAATATGTTGTTGTAGTTGGATAAATCCAAATGTGTTTTTTTATTGTCTAAATGGGAAGTGCTACTTTTGGTGCAGAATTAACACAGCACATCTCTCAGTCAAGTCTGCATCTCTACAGTCAAGCATGACGACGACAAGATCTTACTATAGTAATGCTTTTTCCTCAGCAGGGACTGGAAAGCTTGTTAGGATTGAAGGAAAAGTAGATGGAACAATATACCGACAAATACTGGAGGAAATGACTTCAAGACCTAAAAGTGGGACTAAAATATAGCTTTCTGTATGACAATGATCCAATGCGCAAGGTCAAAACTACACTGGAGTGTTTTAAGAAAAATCCTGACTGGAATCCTATTGTATAGAATGTATGCATATTAAGAAATTATTAAAAATATTAAAAGTAAACAGCAATAAATTGGAAAAAAAAATATTTTTTTTAACCTGAGCTTAAAGGGGAATATTTTTCTATAGAATGTTTGTGCCATAGTTTATATTGTAGTGAATATGAAACTATTAATGCAAAACAACACACTGTATGATCTAAAATAACTATCAAACCAACCTGTGTAAAGGAATTGTCACTCCAGTCCCTCAGGAATTTAGCAGCATGTATCTGAAGCCCAGAGTCAGCACAGAGAGGTAGTCATGGTTAATTTAAACAGACAGATTTAAATGAATGTGTCCACTGTAGTAATGAAGCCAGTAGTCTCCACCTTGTCATTTAGAGCTCCTAGGTGTCACAGAAATTGGGCAGATGCACCTCAGAGCTAGTTATCTTGAGTTAGGAAGGTGGAAGGATGTAGTACACTAAATATAATGGTTTGTATTGCAGTATATGCAATAGATAGGCACATCGAGTTATATATAAAAAAACACTGTATAAATTATTTCTACATAGATAAGCACCATAAATGTTTTGAAGATTTTTCCATATGTGAATTACTGGAATGTGCTCTTTTTAAACAACAGATAGAATTTTGTGATTGTAGGGAATACGGTGATTCTTGTGTCTTCTGTGAATGCATTATACAGAAGGTGAATTTTAGTATATATTGCTATAGTACAGCAACTTTACTTTCACTCTTCCTTTTGGATAAAAAAAATATGTTATGAAGTGGGCCGTTTTAGGATACATAATTTAGTGATTCCTTTTAAATTTTATTGGAGACTTTATCTTTCATTCTCTTCCTGCCCTAGTTTTTCTTACATAAATAGAACAGAAATATATTTCTGTATTTTAATAAATATGTGTGATATCTACTAGTAGACTTGGTACTCATATTCAGAAGTAATTACACAGAAATTAAGATTTTGCTTTTAATAAAAGATTTTCTTCCCTTTGTTTTCAGCATGACCTAGTATTCTGTATCATGGAGCTAATCTTAAAATAAGAGACCATACTGCTTCCACTGGCTAGATTAATTGCAAAACAAAATTTAATTGTAGTGTTTTTCCGTGTTTGTTTTAAAGTCTGAAAATGAAGATGCAGTTTGAAATCTCCCCTGTTATTGTCACTTGCCTGAAGAACGTTCCTGGATGAACAATAAACCTAAGATATACACCTTAGAAAAATAAAAAAGACAGTGTAACCAAAACAGCCAAAGTATTTGGCAGATCCTGATACAATCAAAATTACATTAAATCTAGGTTTAACTGGTTTCAAATGATCTTTAAAAATTATTCAAAGTTCATTATAAGATCATTATTACCTGAATTGAAACACAGAGTAGTTTATTCATTCATCCATTATTAGAAAGCTGCTTCCTGCTTTTAAGGATCATTTTAACCTAGAACATGTCCTAGAACAATAGGGCACAAGACAGGACTACACCCTGGATGAGATGCGGATCCATAACAGGCCACTCACAGGCACATAATGACAATTAAAGACATAAATTAACTTATTCTGCATGTCTTTGGAAGGTGTAAGAAAACCCACACAAATATAGGAAAAACATGCAAATGCCACACAGATAATACTTTTAGATAACAGCACTAACTGTGATGCAACCATAACCCCCCGGATTAAAACTATTACCACACAAAGATTTAATGTTAAAACTTATTTTCATTCAATAGGGATATCAATTTAACACTGTAAATCCAAAATGCTTTTCACTTTAAAGGGAGAGAGCTTAACAGTTCAGTGCTGCTCTGGTGATCATATGCCTTGATTTTTTTTTTATATACAGTATATATTCAGTTTCTTTACAACTCCAGTGACTTGCCCAAAGGCTTTGAGATCATAGTATTATTGATGAGCACTTCATCTGTTCTGCTTGATAAAAGAATACTTAATAAAGCCTAATATTTGACCTTGTGAAAAGAACACAAGTATATAGTATCCAACATACTAAGGTACCCTTTAAACAAACAATACAGCAGCTTTTGTCTCACTTTGCCATTTTGCTAAGGTGTTGACATCAATTTTATTCAGTGAATTGATAATTTTCCCTCTGGCCAGGAGCCCTTTTGAAGTTAATCTGAGTTAGCTTGGAGCTAAACATGAGTAGAGAAAATCAAACATGAGCCAGCAGAAAGACAGTTTATTACAAATGCAATCTGAGTTCCACAGCAAAAAATTATTATGCAGAAATTATCAGCAGAATACATTCATTCCATTTAGGTGCAGAAAATAAATGGGCACACTTTCAATTCCATTTATTTTTACTAAGGAAAAACTCATAAGGTAACACACAGGATAAGCTACTGTACATCCTTCTGTAGTGGAGTGAGGGTTTTTAATTTAGTGAAGCAGAAATTAGAACAGTAAATTAAAAGTTCTTTGATAACTGTTGGGAATCAAGCACAATAACAATAATTTACAGTCTCACGTACAGATTATAAATATACAACATATAATTTGTAAATACAATCCTACTGTAAAACATGCATTGTGCACCAAGAGCAATAGAATAGACATCCACTTTACATAAGAGTTCCTCAGGGACAACCTACGTTGGAAGTGACCCCTTCTTAGTTGTTACGCGAACATACAGTATAAAATTATCAATATATCAATATCAATATATTGTACCCATCCTTCCATATTTGTTTTAACTATGTCTGTAAGTGATGAAGTAAGAACAATATAGCAGAATTGAAGGCTCATCAGTGATCACTGCCCTTTAATTGTTAACAAGTGTGTATATTAATCATGGAGAAGAGTGGAGAGAAGGTATCAGCAGCTAGCAGTCCAAGAGAAAGAGAAACAAAGGAAATTTCCCTGTTAAACAGAGCCTTCAGTGATATTCATCCTTAAAAGGATCTTAATGCATTACTTCCAATTTTATTATGGGTCCCATGAAAGTTTTGTATGTAAAATCTAATTTGCAGTTATATTTTGTATAATTTGGGGAGTGTGTGTATTATTGAATGAATGACATAAATGGGTGATTGTTCACTCACAGATTACATAGTAGACAAGAATTAATAATGTTATGTTATTTTATCCACTATACCATTTGTTATTGTCTACTTCATAGGTTATAACAAGCTCATATACTGTAGTAAATCACGTGTATATCCCAAACATAAGTAAATATGCATTTTCTATTGTGAACTAAGCTTTATCAAACATCTTTGAAATAATAATTTAACTTGAGAATTGTAATGTAAATAAAGAAGTTTGATACTCAGAGATTTATTGGACACATGTTTCTTCTTGTAATTTTTTTGAGTTTTTAATTTCCTGTTGGATGGAGCTGGGCTGGGTTTGTAGCTTTACTTACAGTGGCTACTACCAAGGAAAATAGTCCAAGGGAGTTACCGTAGCATATTGCTGAAGTTTTTTTTTTTAAGTTGCAACTGAGATGGTGGTTCAGCCCCGCTATAGCACTTTCCTGAATATGCTTCAATATTCTGAATGTTGACAAAAAAAGAGTCTGTCTTAATTGTGTTGCTCAGTTGAAAACAATTGGTTTGCAAAACTCACTATTTCTTCTGTTGCAGAAAGAAATCTTAGCCAGAATTCTATTTACAGACTCACCCATTTGGTCAAAATGCCAAGTTAGAGAAAAGAAGAGCAAACAAAATCGAACTATGCAGACCTTTTAAGCTTTACTTACAGTAGCTACTACCAAGGAAAATAGTCCAAGGGAGTTACCGTAGCATATTGCTGAAGTTTTTTTTTTTAAGTTGCAACTGAGATGGTGGTTCAGCCCCGCTATAGCACTTTCCTGAATATGCTTCAATATTCTGAATGTTGACAAAAAAAGAGTCTGTCTTAATTGTGTTGCTCAGTTGAAAACAATTGGTTTGCAAAACTCACTATTTCTTCTGTTGCAGAAAGAAATCTTAGCCAGAATTCTATTTACAGACTCACCCATTTGGTCAAAATGCCAAGTTAGAGAAAAGAAGAGCAAACAAAATCGAACTATGCAGACCTTTTAAGCTTTACTTACAGTAGCTACTACCAAGGAAAATAGTCCAAGGGAGTTACCGTAGCATATTGCTGAAGTTTTTTTTTTTAAGTTGCAACTGAGATGGTGGTTCAGCCCCGCTATAGCACTTTCCTGAATATGCTTCAATATTCTGAATGTTGACAAAAAAAGAGTCTGTCTTAATTGTGTTGCTCAGTTGAAAACAATTGGTTTGCAAAACTCACTATTTCTTCTGTTGCAGAAAGAAATCTTAGCCAGAATTCTATTTACAGACTCACCCATTTGGTCAAAATGCCAAGTTAGAGAAAAGAAGAGCAAACAAAATCGAACTATGCAGACCTTTTAAACCATGAAGTCACAATTAGTGATTATGATGTCATTAGGTTTTGCCCACCCTGCAGGTTCCTCATTGGCTCGTCACCTTTTCAGTAATTGATAGTGACCTCTGATCCATTGTCTTGGGCAGAAAAGTATAGCAAACTAAGGGGAACCTGTAATAGAATTCACCATTCAGGGAGCTGAGAACGGACACAGTTTTACGGTCCTTGACTATGCTACAGACTTGGGATATACTTCTTATCAGACAGGCATCTTTTATCTGCATACCAAGGCTTAGCTTTGAGGCACAAGCTCTCTTGTCAAGGCAACAGAAAGATTATTAGAAATCTTTAATATCACTTAATTCATAGTACAGTCTCAATGCTAGATGTTATTACATTGTTTAAAACGTTAGTAATGAAATGTATTTATTTTTATATTGATTTTGAATTTGTTAAGAAAATATACTTATATTTGGTTTATACTTAGCTTATATTCAAAAATGAAATTGTTTAATTTTGCATTCTGTATTTTTACCATACATTTTTAAGAACTAAATATACCTTGACACTTTATTTGTCACTAAATGTACAGCTATGGTTTTGTGTGTTTTCCACCTGTTCACATTGGATTTCTCTGGGTGCTGGGTGTGTTATTGGTAGGTTAATTGGCTTTTATAAAATTGGTCCTGATGTGAGCATACATTTACTCTATGTGTCTGTGTAAATCCAGCGTTTGACCAGCTTCTTTTCCAGGGTGTATCCCTAGTGCTCCCAATCCTACCTAGGATAGGCTTCAAGCCTATATCCAGTAATAAAATAAGTGTATAAGATACAGTAGGACATTGAAAATGAAATGATGATGAGGTGATAATGTAATAGCAACTGATCATTGTTCTATTAGGATGAAACATAGTGAACTTGAAAATACAAAACATGTAAGGAATACAATAAGAAATAAATAATTTAAATATATAATAACATAGTCTGGAAGAATACTTCATAAAGCATATTGTATTATTGAAAAGGCTTAGTGCCGTATAGGCAGTATACTCACTTATCGTATGTGGTCACAGAAATAAGTACTCCCTACTTTACTTCTTTTGTTATTTTTATAATCAAGAAATAACAATCAGAAACAAAAGGAACAAAAAAGCCCCTTCTACCCACTTCCCTCCCATCACCACCCACAAAGGAGAGAAAAAACATGCATCTACTACAAAAAAAGGAATTAATAAAATATTTGGGAAAAATTAAAATAAATTGAATAACATTTATTTATGAAATGTACTTACATACATGTACAGTATTTATTAAATGTATGCAACCATCCATAGATCCATTAAACCACTTTTTCCAATTTAGGGTAAATATAAACATCTAAAAACTAAAATATTGTGAAAATACACTCACCTCAAAAAACTAATGTCAGCATGTGTTCAGACAGCTGGTATGTCTAAAGATCAAGAATGTTTATTCAACATTAAGTGTTACAAATAACAGTAAGTCTTTAGACCATTTTGTTTTACAAACTCTATTTCAGTACGCAACTTGATACTGTAATATATGCATATGCAATTTAATCTATTTATAAAACATTATACAACTGATTACTCCTTTTAAGCATTAAAGGGGAACTGCAATGCTACACAATAGCAATGCTATTCACAAATCAGAATTCGTGATTAGAAAGAATCAGCATTGATGAGTGCATTTCAACTCAAAATAAAAGCCAAATGTACACAGTAACCTCCAATTTACATCACATCAGGCAGTAATACTTCAGGTGATGTACAGTACAAATATTGTGGATATTCACAGTGTGGGATGTCGGGAAATGTTTTTTCTGTCCATGTATTCGGCACATGCACTGAAGTAAAAACTGGACTACATCTTGTGCTTGATATTGATAAATAAATAGACCCTTTAAAAAAGGAAAATATAATTATTTTAGAAATGTAAAATTAATGAATGCCACTCAAAAAATTCAAAAGTATTATAAATATGTAACTAATATTGCAGCAGCTATCACTACATTAAATAATACTACAGTTCTGTTTTCTATGCTAGAAATAAAAATCCATATATCAATTTTCTTAGTAATTTATTTGCCTAAGTATCACAGTTCTTTTTTAAAATAAACACTATATAGGTCAGTTTTCTTAATCTGCACTGTATAGGATCCAGTCGCTGTTGCATGCAACGGCTATTTGTCTAATCGCTGTGTATACAGCATACTGTAACACAATCCAAATATCTTTTTTGACCAACCACTGTGCAAATAATAAAATGCAGATTTCTTATGTGCCTAACTGCAATATGTTTTTTTGCATTTTAATAACCTTAGTACTGCAGCTTTTTTGCCTTAGTCATCCAGTGTTTATGTACTGTACATAGAATTAGGTTTAGAAGGATTTTGAATCTTTCAAATGTTTACAGATGAAAGGTGCCCAATCATATAAGGAACAATAAGAATATAGAAATACCCAGTAAATTGTATAGATACTGATTTAAACATCTTATTGTCTAAGCTAGTGAATTTGTCTCTACTGGCTGCCCCATGTTAACATATTTAAAATAATTTTTATTACACTGTTACTTCAGAGACAGCTTTTTATCTGTGTTTTCCAGAAAGTTAGCTACAGCCAACCTCCCAAGGCAGGGCTCAGGACATTGTGGTTTGACAGATAATACTAAGGGCTGCAGTTTAAAGCAAGAGGCTCTGTGGGACATGAACTACATGACTGTGTGTGATTGTGATTTCTTTTGAAACTTTTTCCAATTTTCAGCATTTAAAATAACAAACACTCCAATTAATATAGGAAAACACATTCATTTTGAGGAAATAAATTGAGAGGAGATAGATAAAAAATCATACGAAAAACAAAGCAATGGCAACATCATATAGGAACCAGGTTTAAATATGACCTCAGTCTGCATAATACAACACCAAGTCCAAACTATAACTATAACAGTATGCAGGTGAATATTGTTAGAACTTTTACGACATGCACAGATGGTGGTTTTCAACTGCATTTAGATTTTGACTTGATTTTGCTTTGAATTTTTGCATTATGTTGTATGTGCATTATTCTATCTGTCCTGACTGACTAGAAAATCAGTTGATTTTGACAATGTGATTAGTTTCTGTTTGTCCATCATTAGGTAATGCAGTTTATAAGGACAAGGCTCCATATTTCACTTTTAAGTGAAATAAGTGAATTAAGTATTTCTAAAATATGTGTATGTGAAACAAACAGCCTGTTGCCGTCACAGGTACTACATGTAGCGAAAGAGGCCCTTTTCTGTGGTCAGCCACAGAATGACCTAGTGGTCTTTGCAAGTGAGCAAGTAGAGGCAAGGAGGTTTTCTTTTTATGAGGATCTTTTCCAGGACAATCCAGGACTGTTACAATACTCCCTTAAGAAGCCATAAAACGCGCCAAACGGAGCTACAGAGTGCGGCTTGAAATGCAGTGCGCTGACACCCGGAGGTTGTGGCAGGGATTACAGTCAATCACAGGCTACAAGGGCTGCAGCCAGGAGATTGACACGAACAACACATCCCTGCCTGACGAGCTGAACCACTTCTATGCCCGCTTTGATGCTCTGAACACGGGCACTGCCGAGAAGACCCCAAGCGTGCAGGGCGAGTTTGTTCTGAAACTCTCAGAGCAGGACGTGCAGAAGACTCTGAGCAGGGTGAAAATCCGTAAGGCTGCAGGGCCTGATGGGATACCACCTCGCGTCCTGAGGACATGTGCAGCCCAGCTGACCACAGTGTTTACAGACATCTTTAACTCCTCCCTGTCACAGTCCATGGTCCCCACCTGCTTTAAAAAAACCACTATTGTTCCAACCCCCAAAAAGACAAAAGTGACATGCCTGAATGATTACCGCCCAGTAGCATTAACATCTGTGGTGATGAAATGCCTGGAGAAGCTGGTGTTGTCACACATCAACTCCTCCATCACAGAGTCCCTGGACCCCCTGCAGTTCGCCTACCAGAACAACAGATCAGTGGATGATGCTGTCTCCCTGGCTCTGCATACAGCCTTGGAACACCTGGACACTAAGAACTCGTATGTGAGAGTGCTGTTTGTGGACTACAGTTCAGCATTTAATTCCATCATACCCTGTCAACTGGTGACAAAGCTCAGGGGATTAGGTCTGTGCAACTCTGTCTGCAACTGGCTGCTGGACTTTCTTATCAAGAGACCACAGGTGGTGCGGATAGGCAATAAAACATCTACACCACTCACCCTGAGCACTGGAACCCCACAAGGCTGCTGTCTGAGTCCAAGGTTGTACTCCCTATTTACTCACGACTGCACAGCCAGACACAGCAATAACCGCATCATCAAGTTTGCCGATGACACCACTATAATAGGACTGATCAGTGATGATGACGAGTCCACTTACAGGGATGAAGTTGTACAGCTGCTTAGGTGGTGTCATAGCAATAACCTGGACTTGAACATAAATAAAATGAAAGAGCTAATAGTGGACTTTCGGAGACACAGGCCACACACTCACAGCCCACTCAGTATTGATGGAACGGAAGTGGAAACAGTCACCAGCTTTAGGTTTTTGGGAATTCACATCTCTAAAGATCTAACCTGGACTGTGAATACTGACTCTATCATGAAGAAGGCTCAGCAGCGCCTTTATTTCTTGAGGTGCCTCAAGCGATGGGGGATGCCAACACATGTGTTTGTGAACTTCTACCGCTGCACTATCGAGAGCGTCCTCACCAACGGGATCACCGTGTGGTATGGCAACACCTCTTCGCGAGAAAGAAAGGCACTGCAGAGAATGGTCAATATGGCCCAGAAGATCATCGGCTGCGGTCTCACCGAGATTAAACAGCTCTATGAGGACCGCTGCCGTGGTAGAATTCTGGCCATCACAGAGGACAGTCACCACCCAGGGCATGAGCTCTTCACCCCACTGCCCTCAGGCAAGAGATATAAGAGCATACGGACACTTACCACTAGATTCTTCAATAGCTTCTATCCACAAGCAGTGAGACTGGCGAACACATTTAGCCATCCCCCTCGGACCACACCTACACCATCACCATCTACCTCATTGTAATTTATTAATTGTACGTCTCCAGTCATTGTTTACACGTCTGTATTGTTTACATTCAAACTGTCTGCATGTTTACTTGCACATTGTCTATTGTTTGTTTGTACATTGTCTTGATGCACTGTTTGCACTTTGTTTTGTTTTTTACACTTGTTTTATAATCGAGAGACTTTCTGTAAGTAAGAATTCCATTGTACCAGTACCGGTCACATATGGCAATAAAGTTCAAGTTCAAGTTCAAGATGGATGTCCACTGCTGTTAGCTGATGTCGAACAGAGGGATACAGGCACATCCAGAGATAATCCTAAAAGTTACAGGGCATCAATCATCCAACAAGATTATTAATTAATCAGGGACCTGCAGGGTGTGGGTACCCACACTCCACCTGGTAGCTTTTTGACCAACACAAACTGTATTTTTCCCAATTAAAAAGTAATGTATCTCCTCTAACTCTGCCACCCTCCTCTCTGCCGAAGCAACTTGGCTGACTACAGAACCATGTGCCCGGTTGTGTTACAATTTGTCTTTGAAAGTAATCCTGAATACAGCATCGAGAAATCAACTTTCAATAAAAAAACAATTTATTACCATTTTATTTAGCAGTTTTTATAGCTCTAGGAAACTTATGGCCAGAGATGATAAATATACACACTTGTTAACAGAGATGATGATTTTCTCTATTTTTCCAAGCCTAAAGACAAAAAAAGTACATAAAATTAAAGGAATCTGGACTACAATTGCGATTACAATTGCTGTGCTATTTCGTTTTATATTACAAATGTTGGTATGTAGACATAAAGATTCTAAAGAAAAGAGACACAATGTTTTGGCTGTTTCTTTTCACCGTTTCACATATTGTGTCTCTTTACTTTTCCTTTCAGCTTGGAATAAACCTTTACCTGTTCCTTTGCAGCCTACACACACTGACACAGCTACCTACATGAACTTCTTAAAGAATTATAATGTCTATAAATTAAAATTGAAATCACAGAGATTATTCCATTATGTTTTTCAGCAGCCCAGCCTCATAAATAAACTAGCAGTCAAGACATTAAGTAACTATTGACAGGTTTCACCTTTTTACAGTGCAATGTAGCCTTGTCTTGGCTACTTGGTCAAGCTGTAGCTATTTTGTCTGTTTCAACTGACATCTCCAGTTATTCTTAAGGATGACAACACCTATTAGACAGAAACGGGGCATAAAGCAGGATTTTCTTGTCCTTTAATGGCCCTAAGTGTTAAGATTAACCAATAATAATCTGAACAAGCCACATGTTTTTAGCCTCATAGAGAAATGTCTTGATTATTTGATTATCTCAAAGATTACTCCAAGTGTGTCCTACAATTCTTATATTACAAAAGATATATCAGGAGCTACATACTGTATACTGTATTAGAAAGAGCTTTTTCTATCTTAAACGTCTGAAGCATATTTTGATTTTAATAACAGATTTTGTAATGAATTCCTGTAAATAATGATATAATTATTTTTCTCTCTTTTTCAACAGGAATAACAACTGTGCTTACCATGACAACCATCAGTACCCATCTGAGAGAGACGTTGCCTAAAATCCCATATGTGAAAGCAATTGACATTTATTTGATGGGATGCTTTGTATTTGTATTCCTGGCTCTACTCGAGTATGCTTTTGTCAACTACATATTCTTTGGAAGGGGCCCTCATCTCCAAAAGAAGGCAGCAGAAAAGGCTGCCAAAGCGAACAATGAGAAGGGCAGACTAGAAACCAACAAGGTGCAGGTAGGAACAGATTACAAATTGCTGGCATGGTGCTCAACAGGTGCAGGTAACTGCACATTAGAAATTGCTCAACATAACAATGATGCTCAACATATCTTATTCAGGTTTATTCTGATGATGTCATTGACAGATTTCATTCAGTGATAACAGTATTGAGACAGAGTCATCAAACATAACTCTTTTCGATTTGGACACCACAAGACCCATTTCTTTCAGGAGCCACTTAATCTTCTATCATGATTTTGGAGTGTGGGATGAGTACCCGAATTAAACCCACACAAATCTGGGGAGAACATACAAACTCTACATAGATAGAACCCCAGGAATTGAACCCAGGACTCCATATTATATTACATTATATTGTTAATGATAACCCAAAACCAGCTCCCTAGCACTAGTTATAGTTGTGAACTTGGAACAAATACGCTATATTTAACCCTTCTTTCAACTGACTCAGGGAGGAACTACTGTTATAATTTAGGCTTAATGTACATACTGTATATTGATGAACTAGGGAAATGTACCACATGATTAAATGTCTTCATTGAAAGTCTGAGGCATGGAGTTAGTCCTCTTGGGTCTGTGATAATGTTCTTGAGGTACAAGTGATTCTGGTGGTTGATATTTATTTTTATGTTAATCTTAGACTTTATCTTATAGCAGAGGATTTCAAATACTGATCTTAACACTAGTCTTACCATAGCCTAAACACTAGAGCTTGAGTAGAGCTTCTATAATATGAGTAATATTAAACTTAGTCATAGCCTCTTTAAAGCTTAGTCTCTGCACTGTATTTGCTGTAATTTAATAATATTTGGGGGGAATTATAAAAGCAGTGGCTGAGGCTGAACTAATCCTGATATAATAATCTTCCTACCCTGATGTGGCTTATAACCTGCTTTTGCCTTGCTAACTTCTGATGTAAACATATTTCTTATGCGTTGGGACATCTATGCCGTGCTTTCACCTTATAACTAACCTTTTGGGAAAAATTATCTTATTTTACCCTTTGAACCATTAACCCTATGAGAGAACCAACCTTTTTTTTTTCCTACAACTATATAGAAAACTCTAACAGTCCTTTTCATGGTCTAAGCTTCCTTCCAGAGTGTTTTGCTTGACTTTAAAATAGAATGATGTAGTTCCATTGTGATTGTGTATTCTGTCTTTAGTTTATAGTTTTGTAATATGGCACCCTCTGCTGATCATTTTTGTTTAATGTTAGACTCACAGCATTACTCTGTGGAGCTGCTTGCCCTTTGACCTTATGGACAGGTTATTATGTTTTGCTGAACACATTGTCAATAGCCAGCATCAATCATACCAAACTGCTACCATCCACTTGGCCCTGCCAGCGAAAGCACCGCCTGCAAATGAAAATGTGTTTATTATTAAATCTTGTTATGTTACATTGCTATATACTGTAGCTATGCTGTATACAGAATAATATTCCATAATTAACTTTTTTAAATTAATGATGCAGACGTAGAATGGTCTTCCAGTCTAGCCTGATGTATGTAGTAATAGCATAGCAAACTTTGTTATAATGCATGGCAAAATATATCTTTTATTACTAAGGTAAAAAATATAATCTGTAAATACTAATCTGTAAAGAATAAGAAATGCAAAGTCTGTATAAATTATAGTATTTATCTTTTATTTAGTTTCACTCCTCTCCTTATTCCATAGTTATATGCTTGATATTTGTTCAGTAAAACACTGAAGCTTGGCACAGGTGTAGCCAGAGCAAATGTCAAAGAAGAAACAGCAAAAGTCTGAGCATCTTTTGCTCATGAACAGATAGTTGCAAAGACAGAGAAAGCCAGGTTAAGGTCACTTTAGATGCACTACAGCTAAAAAAAAGAGGCAGCTGCAGCTTTAGCTCAAGCATAAGTATTTGAGGCAGCAGTAGAACTGGAAGATGAGGAACTTCACAGAAAAACCTGTGACCCAGTAGCACACCAAAGTGTAGCTCAGCACACAGAAGAATATATCCAGAAGCACACTAAGGTGCTAAATAACCCTTAGTCCTTGCAGGAATAGATCCAGTGCATCATAATTTGATTTCATTGTCAACAGCCCAGCATGATGTCACTCATCACTCAACTGATAGCAGTGCCAGTCCATTTAACCACAAAGATCAGCCACAGGCCAGAGAGATGAGGCACGCCAATAGACAGACAAGCAGCACCTTCTAAAGCTCATTCACTGTTCCTGAATGAGGAAGCAGACACATATCACGCCTTCTAGAGATCTGCATGTTAACGCTGAACACTGGTCAGGTTCTGGAACACATCATAGGTACTGGCATCCATTAATGCTGACTCATCTTTCTCATAATCCTACACTAGCATAACAGCATGATGGATTGTGCTTAATTCCAAGCATGTTGTAAGACCGTGAACACAGGTGTCACACAGTTCGATAATAGGCCTGCGAACTATAGTGCATGGCAAATATCTTTTGGCAATGTTATCAAAGGCTTGGACCTTACTGCTAGTGAAGAACTGAATCAGACTGGAAAGATTCTGTGTGTATCAATGACCCCAGAGCACCTCTTACAGTGGCATTGGAGATATTAAAGGAATGGCACTGTGGGCTAGAAGTCATTAAAAGTGTACTGTTCTCAAGGTTGGACATCTTCCTGAGTATCTCCACCAAAGACTATCTCAAGCTAGGAGACTTTGTAGATTTTCACATGAAGTTCACTGAGAAAAAAAAATGCATATTTAGCAGGTCTTGCCTATCTGTATACTGCAAGTGGCATCCGTCCCATAATGGAAAAGCAACCACACTCCAGGAGAAATGAATTTCATAAGGAACGAAGTTCAAAGAGGAGGCTGGCATTTTCTTCTCTCTATTTTCCTTCTTTAAAGAGTTTATCTGCCAACCAGCTGGAACCCTTCTCGAGCTGAAAGACCTGTTATGAGGAATGTCAACATAAGAAAGTTGATATCCATTCACAACACAGATGCTGCTGTGTCCACAACACAGATGTTGCTAAAAGTAGGCTGGGCAAACGATTTTTAAAATTTTTTAAAAAGAAATAAAAAATGAGATATAATGATGTGTTCCTGCTTAACTTAGACATTGCACGACTTTAAAACCTATAAAAATGGGTTACGAGAGTTAAAAAACACTTTTTATGCGCGAAAAATGGGTGATTTTTCTTCCTCGTGATCAGCTCAGAATCTCTGTGTACGCTGTAAGGTTTTTACTTCTTAATTAAACGTTTAAAATACACGAATTTCATAAAGACAGCACACTTTTCGAAGAGAAAAAATCCCATTCTTTTCTCTTCCTGTTGTGTGAAACTCATCAGCAGGTCTTTTTTTCCCAATCAGAGGCTCTGAAAATAGCGTACCGCCCACTGCGCTCCGTCAGAGAGGGGCGCGGCACCGAGAGAGGGAGGAGGCGCGGAGCTCAGCAGCACAGAACGAACGTTCTACTGCCTGGAGCGCTTATGGCAGCGATCGCGTCTGCATTTATAACTTAGTTTTTAAAATTAATCAAGCAATATGAACCATCTCTTTTTACTTTTAAGTCACTTAATTATCATTAAGCACAGCTTTCTCACCACCTCGACTACTTTTTGATACCATCCTTAGACAAAGCAGAAACGTCTTGTTCTGTCTAATGACATTACAAGTGGAAAGATTACAGAATTTAATCGTCTTTAAATTTGTTACGTTATACATTTTAGAAACGTTTCATCCATACAAACACCACAAAACTATTCTCGATTGTATTTCTGAATGGTATGTTACACTTAGTTCACTGTTTTAATTACACCTAATTAAGAAAGTTAGGTGTTAGCATAAACTATTAGCAATCAATATTAAATTTAGCACTGTAATAAGTTGTTGCACTTTCCCCCGCATCTTGTAAAAATATATTTTCATTGTTCAAATATACATTAAATCTGACTAATTAAATATAATTCAAAATATTTTGCTAACAATGTTAACTGTTTATAAATAATAAATTGTATTAACTAAAGAGTAGGATGGCACAGTTGTTAGTATGCTTTTTGTTTTGTTTCTTTTTCATAAATACAACAGTAGTACCTGATGTCTCAGCGCCTTTCAAAATTAAATTATGCATGCAAACCTGTGAACTAGAAAGATAACTAAGATATCCATCCATTTATAATGGTGGCAAAGTGGTTAGCATTGCTATCTTGGAGCACTGGGGTCCTAGATTCAATTCCTGCCATCCTGTGTGTGTGGGGTTTGCATGTTCTCTCTGGGTTACATGGTTTTTCTCCATATGTGTGATATGACTCCCTCTCGCACTCCAAAACATACTGGTAAATTAATTGGTTTATGGGAAAACTGGCCCTGGTGTGTGTGTGTTTGTGTCTGTCTGTCCTGTGATGGACTGGCGCTATGTCCAGGGTGTATTCTGCCTTGTGTCCGTTGCTTACTGGGATAGGCTCCTAATCCTCTGTACTGGATAAAGAGATTAGAAATGGATGGAAGTAAAGGCACTGTGTGGATTGAACTATACACAGTGTTAGAAACCCACTATGAAATGGCAGCATCTCACTGAGAATAAAATATTTTATAGTGCTGGCTTAAGTAAACAGCCTTTCCACCTCTCTTGCACATCAGTATCCATACCTAGTTATTTAAACAAATTGCCTCTAATTATAAACATCTTAATATGCTGGCTCTGTGGATCCGCATCAGCGATGTTTGCCCATTCCTTCAATTCATGTGCATCCAACACACAGTTCAATGCTAGCAACTACACAAAATCTAAAATACAATCCTCATTTCAGTATCTATGTAAACATACAGTCTGTTAACTTCATCATCTTCATCAAAAGTATGCCTAACCCCATTAGGAAGTGTTCTTGTTATCAGTGTATTCCTCAGCTATCCCAAAATTATCTTCTTACCAACATCTCTAGTTTTTTATCCTGCAATAACTCAGCCAACACTTAAATCTCGAAAAGCTGCTTGTGTTCATTTCTTTAAATCACAATATCATGTGTAAATACTGTCCATATAATACTCTGCATTGTGGAATAATAGTTTATTTTAAAGGGAACTAGAGAAACTAAGAACTAGAGAAATCAAGAAAGACTTTTTTTTCTAGAATTAATAAATGCACATCCTGTTCACTGGGGAAATTAAATCCACACTGAGCAATCTTCAATATGTTCAGAATATGACAGCGAGAATCCTATCAGGGATGCATTACACCTGTTTTCAAGTCCTTGCATTGGTTACCTATCAGGTTTCGAGTCAACTTCAAAATCCTCATCCTCATTCAGTACCTACAGTATATGGCTTATTATCTGTCTACTCCCCACCTTTGTCCATCTGACTCTGGTCTTCTAGCTGTCCTCAAGAACATCTACATTCTGTGGGTGACAGGGTCTTCTCTAGCTGCACCCCAGAGCTCTCAATTTGTATTCCCAGTGATATCAGTCACGTACCCTGAGTGCATTTAAATCTAACCTTAGAACCTTTCTTTTCAGAAGACTTAGTGTCTGTATCTGCTTCATTTTCTAATTTTGGTAGCACCTCTAACTGCTTGTCTTTCTTATATCTGTTTTTATATCTACTGTATTGCTTTGAGATGCCACTTTTAAAGGTGATATATAAAATAAAGTTTTTTATTATTGTTATAGAGAAACATGATCAGTTTTCCCTGGTCCAGATAAAAAGATCTAAAGCATACTAGTTTGTCACTCTTCTCATTCCCTTTGCTAAATAACTTTTCATACTAATCTGATCAATCTAACTGCCTGTTTTCTGTGCTTTCTCTATCCTGCTAGATTTGCAATTATTCTGAACATTTTCTTCTTGAAATAACTCATTTCTAAATACCTTTTTTCACTGTTAACATCTTGCAGCAAAGCTGCGACAAAATATACACTTAGCACAGTTCATCCTGCTACCAACATTGAATAACAAAATCTTAAGATTTCTATATTTATGTCTTTATTTAGTGGTTTCATTAGTGACAAAGGCTAAACTTTCTTGGAAAAATGTCTTTTATGTGTTGCAGAAAAAACTGACTTGCTTTAACAAAGTATGTTTACAAATCCTTTCACCTGGCAATCTATCTGAATGCCCAACTATCTGAGAAGCCCTCCATGAAACCATGGTTGCTATTAATTCATTTAGGGCTTATTGACAGAATTGCTGTTTTTTATGCATGCTAATTTTCTGATTCCTCACTCTGTTTCATGTTTATAGATAAGACTTTATTGATCGTGAAGGGAAATTGATGTACATGATGAACATGTTTGCATGTTCTTTTGTAACATACACCTTTTTGTGATTTGTTTTGTATATCTAAGCAAGTGTTCCTGCATCCCTCTTCTGCACTTTAGTCATGGCTTTTTTTCTGTTTGCTTATTTCAAAGCAACACCTGCTCCATTTCTAAAACTTTTTACTCATGTGCATTTTTGTATTTTTTACACCTCTAGCACTTTAACATCCTGAATTTTCATTTGCCTTAATTTGTAGAATGAACTTGAGTTTTAGCCTAAATATTTAGCCTAAATAAGTTTTCATTATCTTTTGTTTCTTGTCCTACAACTGTTATATTGATCACCGAATTATTGTTCTTGACATGACTTCATTCAGCCTTTCCTGAACGTCTATGACAGGCAGAGAGAGTGCTGTTTCTGGGGCGATCTTTTGCAGCTGACATTTCACTGTTTTAAACGAACAAGAAATTAGATCACTCATAGATCACTTATCCTATATAAACACAGCGTAATTGCCCTCCGAAAATCCTCTTTTTCTTGTTCGTTTTAGAGACCTTGATCGAAACTGATTTTAGATGTCAGAAAGGATTTCTTTTCTCTGTATTTCCTACATTGCTTTGTCGAGATTTTAACTTTATATCTAACTTTATATCTAGGCTCAGATTTCAACTATAAATCGTACAGTAATTAATAGCAGTAAATACTGATGTTTTGCGCCCTCTTACCACAAAAATATATATGTTTTGTAGCTGGGATGAACTTTATTTCATAAGCGTAGCTACTGCGATTCGGACACGGACGGTTAAACATGGCGGCAAATCAGACACCCAGAGGGGGGGGGGAGCGTCTTCTCGCCTCCATAACTAAAATGCCAAATAGGAGTGGCTTAAGCGACATACACAGTCGTGTAACTGACAGTTTGAGGTAGCCTATCGTGTAAATTTCGCTTTGTTGCTGATAGGTTAAGCTTTCGAAACTCTGCCCCAAAGTCATGTGACTGATTTTTCGCCCTGTTTCGTTGGTTAAACGCAATGATCACAAGCACCACCATGGTAACTGGGATGTGTAGTTTTTAATTCCGTTTGAATTATAACTGTACGTACTGTCTTCGTATTTGGCCAGGGCTTTAAAGAGAGGGCGCGCCAAAAATTTTCGGTGCCGTCGTTTCCGCTTTAAAGGTACCCCCGTCGCGGAAGAATTCGATCTCGGGACGTTTGCCCAGCGTACTAAAAGACAACAGATTGTGCTTTGGAAGCTGCATCTTACATTGCAAAGACCAACAAAAGCCATTGCATCGCCCTGCATCCTGGTCCTGCATCCTGTACCTCAAAAGCCTCCACTTTTGCATCAGAGCATGGCAGGAAGAAAACCAAAAAATTATAACTGCAATCAGCTCCCAATGTACTGATGTATGTGGGTCTAGCAGCAAGATCTTGTTCCACATTTTGCCTGGTGCGAGTTTACCATCAGGGGCGTCATGGAAAATCAGTAAAGATGTACACTGTGCATGATGACCAGAGAAAATTATCATTGGTGAGATTAGAATTCTTAGACATGTTTGGCATTCAAAGAACTTCATCATCTGAGAACCTGTGCTGAATTTGTTGAAATTCCAAGAAGAAAAGCTAATGGTTTCCAGATTGAAAGAGTAAACAAAGGGATTCGCCTAGGCCTTCCTTCTTTAATTGAGTGTATCCGAATTCAAAATACCAAATCCAAAATACAGTACCTACAGTTCTACACCATCCCCATCGGAAGCCTATTGCAGCCCACATTCCAGAATTAGATTCAGATGCAAAAATCCTTCTCTTGCTTTGAAGAGACATAATCCATAAGGTCATGCAACAAATGGTGTCATATAGTTATATTTCGGAATAATATTCTAATCTTAATTTATTGAGATTTATAAGGTATAAAAAATGTGATCTGTAATAAGTTAAGAATACGAAATGTAAGCTGTGTATAAATGTTAGTAATTAAATTTTATCTTGACATTGTAATTATTGGATGGAAATTGGGTGGCTGTAAAATTGTGGTAGAAAACACAAAGAAAGACAGTGTACTGAAAATAAGAACAATCAGAAGTAGTTTTTATACACCTCTATAAACAGAACAACTTGCTATGACTCATGGAAGGTGAAGTAGATGGTAATTTAAGAGGATTTCTGCTTGTTGCCCCCTTTAAACATGTTTGGATTCTGTAATACAGAAAGGAACCTATTAAAATATTTGCTAAACATACTGTTTTAATGATATTCCTTGTCTTTATTTTAGCATTATTTTTTCATTGTAACTATTGCTTTCAGCACAAAATCACTGATAATGCAAAAATGATTTCTGACAAGCTGAAACACATTATTGGCTCATGTTCCTTTCAATGATAATAGGTCTGCAACATTTATGCTTGTAATGGAAAAATTGTGGATGTTGTTAAAGACACAAGAAACTTGAATTATAATGATTACTAAATTCTTAGCTACACCAACAGATATAAAATTAAATCTACTATATTTTTTCACATTCTGCAAAATGTCTAACTCTAAAAACCAGAGTACACCATTGACTCAGACCCTATGATTCTTGAAGGTAATTTTGTTTCTGGTATGAGCCCTGGTATTTTAGTTGCCTGAAAGCTATCAGGAATCTGCAATGAAAGCAATGTAATTTGGTACAGATGCAGCCATTCAAAGTGCGTGGCACAGACACGTACCGGAGGTAATTGACTACGGCCTCGCACATGATGATGCAAAGTACCGCGGTACGTGATTGGTTGACCGACAGGGGCACTCGTGGTGCGTTCGTCAGTTGTAGAAAGATTTAAATGTCTTTACTGTGCCCGTTTTAGTATTGAATATTCATATGGAATTTTACCACTGAAGGGAAATCTTAGTAGCTGAGCATAAAAAGAATAGGAGCATACTGTAACACGTGTGAAGGCCATAAACGATATTAATTTTGGAACATAAACACACAGTATATGGCTGGTCTCGGTACTTTAAAGAAAACATACACACCAGTATTCCATTTCTCCCTAAACATTTTAAGCATCGAAGTCTTTAACTAACATGATACCGGAGTCAACAAGCATACTTTTAGAATTTGATTAAAAGGGAATATAATATGGAATCGCATATCTAAAGAAGTAAATAACGATATAATTATACTCATGTACCGCAACACAAGAATTGTACACACTGTACGATGTCTGTTGATAATGTTTGTAGTGCTTTTTCAACATTCCTCACGTGACCGTGCTGGTGGCGCTGTGGGTTAGGTTCCTGATTCCCACCTCACATGTTGGGTGTTCAAATCCAGCTAGAGCCATGACTTTTTTTTAACAAACATTTATTTGAAAAAATAAAACGTTTCCCTGGGTCAGAGATTAAATTAAAACTTAACTCTCACCAAACAAATTTATATTTCTAAATATCACAACATGATCAAATTTAAGTCATTTTTATAACAATGAATAGTCACCTATGCATTACAATATAAACATTTATATTGATTTAAATCGCGTTTAAATCGCCTTTATTTAAAACCCATAAATAAAGCTTATACTGTTTAGACTTTTAATTATTTAAAACTGTATTACAGCAGCACAATGCACAATGCAACGTAAATCGCTATCTTTGTCTTCTGCGTAATAATGTTCACCTCTCCGTCCAGCAAATTAACAATAGTAATAATAATGAACTTTATTGTATATGGCGCCTTTAAAGGTGGCTCCTCAAAGCGCTTTACAGGATAAAAACAATAACAACAATACTGGTAGCCTGGGCAAACGATTATTTTTTTTAAAGAAATACAAAATGAGATATAATGATCTGTTCAGGCTTAGACATTAACGAAGAGCATAACATGGGGGGGGCGTAGCGGTCGGCTCTGGCTTTCCCATCTACTGTATACCGATGCACTGCAAGTACAACCCCCCTCTCTGCGGGAGTGCTTGCTGTGACGAATTCAACCGGTTTCATGGATATTTTCAAAGTAGAAGGGGGCGAGATTTCCAGCAAAAGACACCTCCCCCCTCCAAAACCCAGTAAGTACAGTACTTACTAGTTAAGAAAGCTAGGCTCCTCAATGAAATCGCTTTAACATGCTAATGCATTGGTATAACAGCCCGGGCGTGGCAAGCTTCTAATGTCTCCCGACTACAGCGAAAGGAACCCTTCTTTCACTGGAAGACAATGAACATATTCTAGCCCTAAATGAATTAATAGCAAACATGGTTTACATAAAATACATTTTTCCAAGAAAGTTTAGCCTTTGTCACTAATGAAACCACTAAATAAAGACATAAATATAGAAATCTTAAGATTTTTAAAATACATGACTTTGCTAAAATTTATTTAAAAATAAAAACGATTACAAACGCCAGTGGAGAGAGAGTGCTTACTTTGTCAGCACCCAGACAAAAATACAATGCTTTTATTCATTCTTAATCAGATGGTGAGAGTGAAGGGGGAACGATAAGGTTGAAGGTGAGGGAAAAGAAGTGAAAGAGGGAGAAGCTTAATTGACTAGAACAGGGGAGGGATGTTGGTTTTGCATGAGGGGCAGGGCTACGGAAATTAGGTCTATTTGGGAATGTGGAGTTACATGTTCTGGCTGTTTGTGAATTATCGTTGTTGATTATGGAGATGGATTTTGGTTATGATAAAGAGGATAAACGGGGATGGGAGGAGGAGTTTGGTTTTGCATAAGGGGTGGGATTATGATAATTGGTAGAATTTGAGAAAGTTTGCGGGCTGTTTTTGGTTTGTATTTCGAATAATTCGTACAAGATATTGAGATTTGTTGATAACTGGAGGACGGTTTTGCTTTAATGGTTTGATATATTTGATTTTGTATTGTGGTTGTTATCTATGTTTTTGGTTGGTATTATGTTTATATGGTTGTTTTTGTTGGTTGGTCATTATTATGGTTATTATGTTTAGTGTGTCATTTTTGATTATTGGATGTAGTAATCAAGAGAGAGAGAGTGCCTTCTTTTTACTTTTGTAGCCAAAGGGCCTTGCAGATCAGATTCCCTTCCCCCTACGGAAAGACAGACACATGTTTTCACAGTTTAGAAGTCGCTATTCAGACGCAGGAGAGCAGCCCCTAGATAAAACATCAACTTTATTTAAACTCCACAGAAAGTATTAATGTTTTTTAATTACTGTACTCTTATGGAACATGCCACCAGCCATCTGCATTGAACGATTAAAAATAAAAACGATTACGATTGGCACTCCTGTAGCTTTTTCACGAAACCTGCTTTTTCACGAAACTTCCAACAGAGCTGTTCAACCGGTATTTATCGGGCACCTCTTATGTCAGGCGTAAGCGATATACAGTATTTAGCTGAAAAGCTGTACAACGCAAGACATTTAGTTGAAAAAGCACATTGTGCTGCTGTAATAGTTTTAAAAAAGTCTAAACAGTATCAGTTTATTTATGGGTTGTAATTTAAAAAAAAGTCGAAAACCGCACTCAAAATGCAATTTAGCGCTTTCTGGCAAGAGGAAACACCCAAATTTATAATGTAACATGCTACTGTTTGTGCATGAACATAGTTACTGTATACTGTTATTTCTTTAGATACACGATTCCATGTTTTTCTTTAATCCCTGGCAGGACCGGGCGTCCATAAGAATCAAGTTATAGGTTTCATTGCGCTTTGACAGAAACCAAATTATATCGTTATTAATTTCTTTAGATAAGCGATTCCACATTATATTCCCTATTAATCAAATTCTAAAAGTATGCTTGTTGACTCCGGTATCAAGCGTATTCATAGAAAAGCTTAAAACTACCACTTTTTATACACATGTTATTTCATGTTAGTTAAAGACTGCAATGCTCAAAATGTTTAGGGAGAAATGGAATACTGGTGTGTATTTTTTCTTTAAAGTACCGAGACCAGCCATATACAGTTTACATACTGTATGTTTATGTTCCAAAACTAATATCGTTTATGGATTTCACACACGTTATGGTAAAATTCCATATAAATATTCAATATTCAAATGGGAACAGTAAAGACATTAAATATACATATACTTACTGTATACAGTACAGTATACATGTTCCTAAATCAATATCTTCTATGAGCATGTGAAACGCATGGTGAATCAGAGATTCTCAAAAATTACTGTACTTTACATGATTGGAAACAAATGTGTGATTGGATCAACAAAATGCTGTGGTGTTACTTTTACAAAGGTGAATGAAAAAAAGAATGTGGACCAGGGCAATACTTTGAGTTTACAGCTTGTCAAAGGTCATTCATTATACTGTAAATACTATTAGTAATATCTTTGGTAAAGACTTTGATGGCGACAGCTCAAACATGAGAGGTTGAGCTTTATTAGCTCCACCTTGCGGAAATTCAGGATACTATTTTTTTATTTGCGGTGTCATGCGGTATCATGCTGTTTCATGTGGCGCTATGCGAGAATATACGGTATTAATACCGTAACTTGCGGTATACTGCGTGAAGCCCGCTGAAAAATAATGCGGTATCGCCCACTTGTTTTGAATGGCTGCATCTGTATGTGTCATGAGAAGGTTTTCATTCATGTATTTATATTTATTCCTAGTATAATAAACCACTGGGGTTCCTGATTTTACTAGTGATACTGTGTGTATAGGAGCATACAGAATATTGTTACTGTTCAGGTGTGGTTAACCTAATTAGTTTCCACATTGAGTTTCACATTAATCTTTACTGTGTGATTTGTACTGTGCTCTAACTTTGAATGACAAAAAAAATACATCTAACTACATCTACTGTTTTGTACTGACTGTACCAAATGACTGTATTGTATTGTTTTATTGGTTTTTTTTCTGTCTGACTTAACACCTCTACAATGATTATTTCTGGTTTTGTTTTACCTTTGTTTTACCTTTGTCCCTCCATGTTGCTGATAGAATCAGTATTAACAGGATAACATGCCCTGTTTTACACTTATATATTTAAATAACTCTTCACTGTATTGATTACAGTAGAGCAGACAGTTCACAGAGGTTCAACACATAGTTTGATTTATATTTAAAAATGCAAGGTGAAAATTGGTTGTTGTGTATATTATACTGTATATTGGAACTCTTATTTTAATATTAAGATGGGTATTTATTACCACATACTGTAATTATTTAAACATATATTATGGATAGTCCCTAGTTTATTTAAACCAAATAAGAGCACTCAATAAGAAATATAATTTGTGACAAAAGGGTAACATGGCATGGTACCAGGTATACCGTGATATAAGCCCTTGTGCCTCCCTAGCTTTCAAAGATGATACTGTACATTACAGTAGGTTACTTAATGCTTCTTTTCAATAGTTCAATTTTCAATGTTTTTATTTAACATTCTGCTGAGTTGGAATCATTTTGCAACTTTTCAGGGTACCCACAGTTCCTAATTTTTAATCCTAAACAATTTCTCACTTTGAACTTTTTACTTTTTCACTTTTTTTATTACTTTGTATTTATCCTTTCAGTCACCCATCCTCAAGTAATTGACCTTTATCTCTTATTTGCTTCCTTAATTGATCACTTTGTTAGTTACTCTCTAAAAATAAGAAGTTTATACATCTTTTTCATAATATATCCGAAAAAGTATTTAGGGTGCAAATAGACAAAGCTATAAAAAAAGAAAAAGTAAAAAGTAGTTCGCTTTAATTTAATTTTAAATGTTGAGTTTCAAATAAAAGTGAAACTAATTTTGAAGTGAAGCACTCCAGACCCTCCTAAAGGATTTGGTTACACCAAATACATTGACTGATGGTGCCAAATCAGTAAATAATAGTTTAAATCTATGCTTATCATTTCAGAAAAAAGACCACCTTTACTGTAAGATATTCATAGCTTTTGATACATGAGTAAATTGTATGTAATGACATCTAGGAAAGTACATTTTCCTAACAGCATTGTTATGGCTGTTCACCACTTCAAAAAACACTTCCAACCATGTGGTGCTTGCCAAGATTTCACAGCTGCCCTGACTCAGAGCAAGACCCAGGAAGCCAAATGCAACTGCCTCTTGAGATTGTTGCTGTCCCAGGAGTCAGAGAAGAATTAAGACATATGGATGCTTTGCATAGTTTGTCTTTGGAATCAAGCTGTGCGACCGGTCTAAGAATGGAAACCAACCATAAAACTTGCTGTAACAAGTTAGAAATAGATAGAATTACTTTTGACTGAGCTAAAGGCTGTTAACCCTTTTGGGCATTGTAATTACTTTATATAAAGTGGCTGTAATAGAAGATTATGTTCTTGATTTCTCTTAGAAGAGTGACAAACTTTCATAAAGCTAAAGGTCACTACAGCAAGAAATTTTCCAATATAAAGTGACCATTACTGTAACACATCCAGTAGCATTCAACCCTGCCGAATTCTCAAACCAGTCTGGCTCAAGTGATACTGAATATTGATATCCAGAGTTGGTCAAAAATAATAATGAATACACAAAAGAATGTTGTCTCTTAATGCTAAAGCTGTCTTATAATTTTGGAGATCTGAAAAACTGTTTATCCTTTAGCATAATGTTAAATTGTCATTACTACAAGAGTTGAGAGCTCAGAAATATCAATAGAGTCCTATCCAGATTGCAAAATTTCAAGAAGAAAAAAACCAAATTTCTCAACTATTGATATTTTTATTATATCTCTATATATCTCAATATCTCCTTTGATATTTGTATGCATGTTAAGGGACATGAAACTCCCCATTTTGTGGTCAATTCTTCACTAAACTAGTTGCACTATTTACAGTTTATCTAGGTAATCCTTTGATTGTTTCAGAATGTTCTGTCTGTAATCATTTTCCTTTCAGTAAAGATTTATTTACGAATTTTGAAAAAAACACTAGTTAGTATTATGTTTATGCAGTATGTTTTCGCTTCATAATTGAAAATTAATTTTATTATCTTAAATGGGTAATTTGCAATATAAAAGATAAAAAGCATCCAAATCCATAAGAAAACCTCTTCATTCCTGATTTCCAGATCCTCTAGATTAAAAAAAGGTGCAAAGGATACCACTTTTCACACATAGAAATTACTACAAATCAAAGAATCATCATAAAATAGTAAAAGTATTCCAACCCAATAGGGTCTCCTCTGGCATCAAAGAAGCAATGTGTTTGTCTTTCACATAAAATACAGCAACTCAGAATATGGTTTTAATGGTACACAATTGGTCTTTAATAATGTAATATTATATTACTCCTGTAATTTTAATAAAGAATGCAGGAGGCAATATGTACATGGATAAACCTGTTTTCTTTAATAATCAGCTAAGATAGTATAATATTAATAATTGCTTACACTTATATAGTGCTTTTCTGGAAACTCCACTCAAAGCGCTTTACAGGTGATGGGGACTCCCCTCCACCACCACCAATGTGCAGCATCCACTGCAAGGCAGCCATAGTGCGTCAGAACGCTCACCACACATCAGCTATTTCCCTACGGGATTAATAAAGTATCATCTATCTATCAGTGGGAAGGAGAGCAGAGTAATGTAGCCAATTCATAGATGGGGATTATTAGGAGGCCATGATTGGTAAGGGCCAGTATGCACTATCTTTACCTCCA